>NW_025538525.1:0-18786 GCF_020615455.1 Coregonus clupeaformis | reverse complement strand
CTCATATCCCACATTCACTTATATCCTCCTATCCCACATTCCCGGAGAGAGGGGGGGGGGGCAGCGGGACTAGTCAGACAGCACTGCAGGAGTTAGGTATCAGTCACCTCTCGTTTCTCTAATAATCTACCTCTCTGTCCAGGCACTCATCCAGACACCTCTATGAACTCACTACTCAACCAATTATAGACCCTCTCTATCTGCTTCTCTCTCTCTCCTTCCTCCCTCTCTTCCTTCTCCCTCTCTTCCATTTTCATCTGATTCATCTCCCGTTTGTGTTATGATAAGCTTGTCTTTCTCCGCCCACATTTTTCTCTTAGTAGAGTTTGTTTGTAGTGTTTCTTCCCCCTCCCCACTGTCTCTATTTCACCCCCCCCTTTCTCTAACTCTCTCTCTCTCTCTCTCTCTCTCTCTCTCTTTCTCGTTCTCTCTCTCTCTCTGCCTCTCTCTCTCTCTCTTTCTCCTCTCTCTCTCTCTCTCTCTCTCCTGTTTTCTTACTCTAGAAGTCCCCGATGATCATCTGACCTCACTAAACGATCGATACTGAAGCTTTTTACCTCTTATATCATTGTGTTTTAACATTAATTTTCACCAACAAACAAAAACAAAACACCTATACGATTAATCTTACCTCTTCTACCAAAAATCGAGTGGGGTTTTATGTAGGAATTCATATTTTTATCTGATTTCCACAGGAATCATATATGATTTATTATGTAATTCACTGGAGTTTACAGATACATAAGTATTGCTACTGTCTCTATTGATGCATAATTATGAACCAATATTTTCCAGATCAAGTTCCAGTTCTGAAACTTTGATCATTGTCCATAGTGAGGGAATCTATTTTAACTACTACAACATCAAACAAAAACTAATATAATTCACTTAAAAAACTTGGTTTGCATGTTTTGAAAAAATTACCCCCTCATGTTTATCAAAAGGTTTAAACAGCATTCATTGCTTGAAGCTCCATTTTGCACTCAACATACCATCTGATTTAAAAGATACAGTATTAGTGCAATATCAAAACATCTCTTGCATGGGAAACAGGCCCAGGTTGTGAGGAAGCAGTACTGCATGGTATTGCTCTAGCGCGCCTCTAGTGGGAATACTAAGGACGCTTTCACTAGCTGCAGGACAAGCATCGACATTACCACATTTAAAATGTCTTACTTTACTTGGAAAAAATGTCCCGAAGAGAACTTTGTAATATTATAAAATAAAAAAACAAGAAAGAAACTTTTTAACACACATGATTCCCAATTTCGCAAAAACATTGCATAAAAGCATTTTACTTTCAATTCTTCAGTTGGTGTTCCAGGGATGTCTCATATTTCATCGAAAGGTGATGCAATCTGTTTTAACCAAATAAAAACAAAATAATATACTCTAATACTGCTTTGGCAAGCTTTGTGATGAGGCACCAGTTCTCAATGTCTGCGTCACTAGAAAGTCACAAAGGAACAAGAGCATTGGTACCCAAAAGGCTTCTGGGACAAGGTGACAGTTGGTGCCAGTTGACTTTAATCATCTCCTCCACCACTCCAGGTATTCCTTTAATTTGCTTCTGATAGCGATATGTTAACCCTTTGGTCCAGAACTAAAAGATGAAGTCAAGTTAAGTCAAACACTATGTAAGTTTGCCATGAAACAGGACCAGAGCAGGCAGTTTTAAAGTCAAAACCTCAGTTTTCCATGTGAACAGGACAGAGCAGGCAGTGGTTTAAATTATATTACACATTTTACATTTTAGTCATTTAGCGAAACCTCTTATCCAGCACTTACAGATATAGATGTTACACTGTGTTATCCATCATATCCCAATAAATAGCATAGTACTGTTGCAAAGGCATGTCAAGACTTGGGGCTGAGGTTACGATAATGAAGGGAAGTGCGAAGTGGTGACAGGGGTGAGTGATTAAAAAGAGAGTGAGAGTGAGAGAGAGAGAGTGAGAGTGGGTGAAAAGAGAGAGAGAGTAGAGATGAGGCGCGGGAAGTGAGTGAGTGAGAGTAGAGAAAGAGACAGAGAGCAGGAGAGACAGAGACAAGAGGGGGACGAGAGAACAGAGAGAGAGCAGCAGAGCGGCACACAGGGCAGGGAGAGAGAGAGACAGAGGCAAGAGAGAGAGGGGAGAGGACAGGGCAGAGAGACATACAAAGGAAGAGAAATAAGAAGAGTCTTACAGCTGTCTGTTACGGGGACTTCCTGGTTCAGTTTCTTAAACTCTCTCCTATCTTCATGGTCCACCCTCACAGCACACAATTATCCTGGTCACCACCTTTTCCTTGCCTTTTACCCTGCAGATCATGTCAATATTACATTTGTTATTATTTCACTCAATCATTCTACAAATTCAACACTAACCTGTTTCCTTTTTTGTAGCCTCCTTCTCTCAGTCTATCTATGTGTTTATATACATAACTTCCTTTTCCAATGCTCCAGATGCCCAATTTAAAGACTTCCGGTGGGCTTGATTTTAATCCGTCGCCCAAGTTCAAGCGCTATTGCGTGATTAAATGTAAGGCAATGTTCCTGTTATATTTACTACGCTGCATATGTGACTCAATCAGAAATTCCTTTTTACTTTCGAGCGCCCCTATAAAGCGCTAATCTCCATACTATTGAATAGGTCCCGTTGCTGTGTTTGTTGATGTTTTTACTGAACAGAGCACGGATATGCAACCCCTGTATAATCAATTCATGAAGTCTGATACATAATTGCTATGGATGTTTCTCCCTGATTATCTTTGATTCACAATTATTATCTTCTGAGGGGGAGTTGGGGTTGAACGAAGTTGAAAGGGGGTTGGAGTAGAAAGGGGTTGGGGTTGAAGGGGTTGGGGGTTGAATGGGGATTGGGGTTGAAGGGAGTGGGTTGAAATGGGTTGGAGTGAAAAGGGGTTGGGGTAGAAAGGGGTTGGGGGGTTGAAAGGGAGTGGGGTTGAAATGGGTTGGAGTAGAAAGGTTGGGGTAGAAAGGGTTGGGGGTTGAAAGGGGGTTGGGGTTAAAGGAGTTTGAAAGGAGTTGGGTTTGAAAAGGGGGTTGAAGTGGGTTGGGGTTGAAGGGGTTTGAGGTTGAAAGGGGGTTGGGGTTGAAAGGGGTTTGAAGGGGATTGAAAGGAGTTAGGGTTGAAGGGATTTGTACCAAATGTACCAGTAACAATGAGCTCATTCTTTGTTTCTCAATGAGGACTTGTACTTCACCATCTCACTCAGAGCCACATGACAAGAAGTTGACAGGGATAATGACCTTCATGGCTTCGCTCAGTCTGTTAGCAAAGTATTGTTGTTTGTTCTCAAAGCACTCCACTGCAAAAAAGACAGAAGAAAAGAGAACATATTTAAATAACCTGACCTCTCTGGATCTGTCGCTTCTCTTGTTCTTTCTAAAGGCATCCTGGTAAGGGAGGCTGTCTGCAGTGCTCTAGACACAGATCCACAGTTTGTTTCTTAGGGCACAATATCCCTTGAAATCAAATGTTGTTTTCTTCAAACAGCTTGCAATTACTGTTAATAAGGAATGAATCGACCGAGGGCTCGTCTGGTACAAATAGGAGCAAGGCGGAGGGAGGCAAGGTTGATAGGAGAGAGAGGAGAGGAGGGAGAGGAGGCAACAGCTGTAATAGGGTTCATAGACAACATGACGGCAGAGAGAGACAGAGAGAGAGAAAGGGAGAGAGACAGAGAGAGAGAAAGGGAGCGAGACCGAGAGAGAGAGAGAGAGAGAGAGAGAGACCCCCAGAGAGAGAAAGGGAGAGAGACAGAGAGAGAGAAAGGGAGAGAGACAGAGAGAGAGAAAGGGAGAGAGACAGAGAGAGAGAAAGGGAGAGAGAGACAGAGAGAGAGAAAGGGAGAGAGAGACGAGAGAGAGAAAGGGAGAGGAGACAGAGAGAGAGAAAGGAGAGAGAGACAGAGAGAGAGAAAGGGAGAGAGAAAGGAGAGAGAGAGAGAGAGAGAGAAAGGGAGAAAGACAGAGAGAGAGAAAGGGAGAAAGACAGAGAGAGAGAAAGGAGAGAGACAGAGAAAGGGAGAGAGACAGAGAGAGAGAAAGGAGAGAGACAGAGAGAGAGAAAGGGAGAGACAGAGAGAGAGAAAGGAGGGAGAGACCGAGAGAGAGAAAGGGAGAGAGACCGAGAGAGAGAAAGGAGAGAGACAGAGAGAGAGAAAGGAGAGAGACAGAGAGAGAGAAAGGGAGAGAGACCGAGAGAGAGAAAGGGAGAGAGACAGAGAGAGATGGAGTAACCCTAAACAGCGGAAGTAAAGTCTTGAGCGAGTGACACAGACAGTCTGGCATGGAGACAGAAGCCTCATACATTACCAATGGACAGGTAATGTTATGCTGAAGATATTAAGCGGATTAGAGGGTAGATCATTCTGGAACTAGTCAGAGAGGAATTGATTGGCTTTATAGGAGTGTGCACAGAAACAATGGAGATGTTTAGTAGCTAACGTGGTAGTAAGAAAGCAGCTAAATACTTATTTCCCCTCATAAAAATGCAAATAAATTTATAACATTTTTGACGTGTTTTTCTGGATTTTTTGTTGTTGTTATTCTGTCTCTCACTGTTCAAATAAACCTATCATTAAAATTATAGACTGATCATTTCTTTGTCAGTGGGCAACGTACAAAATCAGCAGGATCAAATACTTTTTCCCTCACTGTATATATATATATATATATATATATATATATATATATATATATATATTGTGATGTCACGAGGGCTGTGTCCTGGAGGACGTTACATCCCCCTGAGTGGCTGCAAACCCAGACAGCTATGGCTCCATCTGCTGAGTATGGTCGGGAACTCCAACCCTCTGTGGCCAATCTTCCCACGCAGCTGAAACCAATCAGGGGCTGATAGGCTGGAGTTGTTTTGGAAGGAAGAGACACGGTCTGAAAGGTGGGCTCGAGGAAAGAAGAAATTGTGTTATAATTTCGTTAGTTGCCGAAGACCTTTAATAAAAATCCTTGTTTTGGTTGAACCTGGACTCCTTGCACTACTTGGGCAACCCATTGAAGCGTGTAGCCTCTCGTGGCATCACAGATGGTGGAGAATACGCACGCTCGCGTTAATAGTGCATGTCAGAGGAGGATACCGAAGGTTTGATCACCCAGTTTTCCCCGTTGGCCGTAGGCTCCCCGCCGACTGAAATGGAGGACATATTGAAAGCCCTTGTTGCTGGCCAGCAAGCCCAGATGCAAGCAAAACGTGGCTCTCTTGGAGGAGCAAAAGAAAGCCAACCTTCTGAAGGCAGAGGAATTGCAGTTGCAGAGACAGAGGGTGGTCCAAAATACCCGCCCAATAAAGGCAAGTGACTTTATATCTAAGATGGGAGCTACCGATGACATTGAGGCATACCTGCATGCATTTGAGGCCACGGCCACTAGGGAAGCCTGGCCCAAGCAACAGTGGGTTGGTCTGTTAGCCCCCTTTCTAACCGGGGGAATCGCTGAATGCTGTCCGGGACCTGGGCCCTGACCAGGTTACTGACTATGATGCCCTGAAGTCTGAGATCCTCAGCAGATATGGACTCACAAAGTTTGGTATGGCCCAGCGCTTTCACAGCTGGACCTTCCAACCAGACCAACCTCCTCGGGCGCAGATGCATGAACTTGTCCGAATCGCAAGGAAATGGCTGGATCCGCAGAGGAATACAGCAGCGGCGGTGGTGGAGGCCGTTGTGGTGGATCGTTACCTCACGCGCCCTGCCTTATGAGGCAAAAACGGTTCATCAGTCAACAGGCCTTGACCACGGCTGATCTGACCGTGGAAGCTGTCGAAAAGTACCAGGCCACGCGGAGATGCTGAATGCTTCCCGAAAAAGACCCCAGGAGGCGGCCCCACCACAAATGGGAAGAACCCGTCTAAGGACCCCCAAAGGTCTCTAACCCAGCCACGTCAGGACTTATCCCGCTCAGGGGGGAGCCAGAACCCAGGCGGGTCCAAAGAAGAGTACACCAGAGGGGAAACTTCGACAGTGTTACCGGTGTGGGGAGATGGGA
This sequence comes from Coregonus clupeaformis, assembly GCF_020615455.1. Classification (NCBI taxonomy): domain Eukaryota; kingdom Metazoa; phylum Chordata; class Actinopteri; order Salmoniformes; family Salmonidae; genus Coregonus; species Coregonus clupeaformis. The sequence goes on along the minus strand of NW_025538525.1, from coordinate 12,776 downwards.
CATATCTCCCTGGCAGTGTGGGAAACCAGCCGATGAACCTATGCCCACTGCGGAGTCCTCCAGCTCAGCACCCACACACCGTGTTGCCTCGCTCTTGGGAGTCGTAGATGCGGCCCAGATCGACCCCCCCACCTGCCCGGTAACTGTGAATCACCATGATGTGGAGGCCTTACTGGATTCTGGTAGCCGGCCACCCTGGTGCGTAAGGGGATTTGAGTGGGCCCAACGTTCGGACCCGGGAAAGTCCTCCCAGTTTCCTGTGTCCATCGGGGACACCAGAGAATACCCCATTACTGAACTTACAATGACCAGCACACGGGAACCATACACACGACGGCGGGTGGTTGATTCCTCCCCGTCCCTGTCCTAATTGGGCCGAGACTGCCCAGCCTTTTACCCACTCTGGAGAGTCTCAGGAGAGATAACCGGTACCTCGGAAAGCGGAGAGGCAAGACTCATCCTGGGAAGGCTCCGGTGCAATCCTCCGAGTTACTCACTCCCGCCCGGGCTCTGATAGGGATGGCAGGTACCCAGACCGACACGAGACTGGTCCGGATACGGGAGAAGAGCGCAGCCCAGGAAAGTGCTCCGTTCTCCAGTGAAGAAGACGTCCCAGGCACCCAAGAGCTTCCCCCTCTCACAGGCCAGTATGGTGCGGCTCAATTACAAGATCCTACTCTTGCAAATGCCTTAAGAAATGTGCAGGTATTAGAAGGTGTAGTGTTAGGTGATAAGACAACCTACTTACCCCCATTTCGCAGTAAACCGGGTTAGTATATCAGATAGTCAAGAAAAATGAGAGTGCATGAACAGCTCCTCGTGCCCACAGCCCTATCGGGCCACAGTACTCAACCTAGCCCACACACACCCGCTAGGGGACCCACTTGGGTAGAAGACTAAGGAAAGAATCATGCAACGTTTCTTTTGGCCAGGAGTACACAAAGAGATAGAGAACTACTGCCGTAGGTTGCCCTGAGTGTCAGCAGGAGGTTGCGTGCCAAAGCCCACATATAGAAACCCGCTCATTCCCTTGCCCATTATCGAAACTCCTTTTGAGAGGATTGGATTAGACATAGTCGGGCCTTACGAAAAGTGCCGGGGACATCAATACATTCTGGTCATTCTGGACCTATTATGCGTCCCGGTACCAGGAGGCCATTCCGCTGAGAAGGCTACATCCAGACAAATCGCACAGGAGCTGTTCCGTCTCTCAACTAGTCTGGGAATCCCAAAAAGAGATATTGACGGACCAAGGGACTCCATTCATGTCCAGGGTGATGAAAGAACTCTGTGCTTTACTGAAAAATCAAACAGCTGAGAACCTCGGTCTACCACCCCCAGACAGATGGCCTAGTCGAACGTTTTAACAAAACACTAAAATCCATGCTCTGCGGAAAGCGGTAGGGGAAGATGGCGCAACTGGGATCAGCTGTTACCATACATATTGTTTGCGGTGAGAGAGTACCTCAGTCTTCTACTGGTTTTTCACCCTTTGAGCTCTTGCTTTCCTACAGACCCAGAGGACTGCTCGACATCGCCAAGGAGGCCTGGGAGGAGCAGCCATGCCAACAGCGGAGCACTGATCGACCATGTAGGGGCTATGAGGGGAGAGAATGAAGGCCATCTATCCCATGATGCGGGAACACATGGAGGCCAGTCAGCGGCAACAAAGCAAGCCTCCTACAACAGATCTGCTCAGCCCAGGAGTTTAAGCCGGGGGACAGAGTGCTGGTCCTGGTGCCAACCGTTGAGTGCAAATTCCTGGCAACCTGGCAAGGACCATATGAGGTCATTGAACGCCTGGGAGAAGTAAACTAGCAAGGTGAGGCAACCAGATAAGAGGAAAACTGAGCAGATTTATCATGTTAACCTTTTAAAGAAGTGGCACGCCAGAGAGGCGCTGTTTAGCTCTCTACCCCCACAGAGACCCAGGAACCGGCGCGGAAGAGGTTCAACTGGAGTCCAAATCTGTCCCCACATCAACGACAGATGGCCCTGGAACTCGTGGAGCAGAACCAGGATGTCTTCTCCTCCTTCCCGGTCACACAGAGGTGGTCCAACATGAGATCCGCACCATGCCTGGCCGAACGGTAACCAGCGCCCTTACCGCGTGCCAGAGGCTCGTAAAGTGGTTATCGAAGGAGGTAAGGAAGATGCGGGGAGTTGGGAGTAATCGAAGAGTCCCACAGTGCCTGGGCAAGTCCCATAGTACTAGTTCCCAAGCCAGACGGTTCAGTACGATTTTGTAATGAGTATCGAAAGTTGAATGAAGTGTCTGAATTTGATGCATACCCAATGCCTCGTGTCGATGATTTAATAGACTCCTTGGGGGCATGCTCGTTTCATAACCACTCTTGATCTCACAAAAGGCTACTGGCAGGTGCCCTTGACCCCGGCGTCTAAGGGAGAAGACAGCCTTTGCCACCCCCGGGAGGGCTCTACCAGTATACCCGACTTCCGTTTGGTCTCCACGGGGCACCTGCCACGTTCCAACGCCTGATGGATCGAGTCCTTGCGCCCCCACAAGAGTACGCAGCGGCTTATTTGGATGATGTGGTTATACAAAGTCAGGATTGAACCAGCCACCTACCCCGGGTACAAGCGGTGCTGGATTCGCTCAGAAGCAGGGCTCACGCAACCCGAAGAAGTGCAAGGTGGCCTTCAGTGAGACAAACTACCTGGGGGTACACCATTGGGCGGGGGGTTGGTCAAACCACAGAGAAGCCAAACTCCGGGCCATACAGACTGGCCGCAGCCCATCAACAAGAAGCAAGTAAGGTCATTTTTGGCCTCAGCTGGCTACTATAGACGCTTTATTGCAGATTTTGCTACCATAGCGCACCATTGACGGAGCTGGACGACCAACGCCACTCACGAATGGTGAAGTGGAACCCTGCGGCGGAGGCGGCTTTCCGTAACCTGAAGCGAGCACTCTGCTCCAGTCCGATCCTGGTGGCACCAGACTTCAAGAAGGGGAATTCATGGTCCAAGCGGATGCTTCGGAGGTGGGTCTGGGTGCTGTCCTCACCCAGGCACATGACGGGGAAGAACATCCATTCTCTACCTAAACAGGAAAGTTACTTCCAGAGAGAGAAGAACTATTCAACGGTGGAGAAGGAATGTCTGGCTGTAGTCTGGGCCTGGAGTCCCTTCGGTTCTATCTCCTGGGCCGACGTTTCATGGTGGTATCTGATCACGCCCCTCTGCAGTGGATGGCCAAGAACAAGAATCAAACAGTAGAAGTAACCAGATGGTTTTTGAGCTTGCAACCGTTTAACTTTTCGGTTGTCCACGGGCTGGCAAGCACCACGGAAATGCGGACGCCCTCTCCGGCGTGATGCCTTCTTCACTGCCTTTACCCCGACGAGGACGTCGGTCCCGAGGAGGGGGATGTGTGATGTCACGAGAGGCTGTGTCCTGGAGGGACGTTACATCCCCCTGAGGTGGCTGCAAACCCAGACAGCTAGGCTCCATCTGCTGGTATGGTCGGAACTCCAACCCTCTGTGGCCAATCTTCCCGCGCATAGCTGAAACCAATCAGGGCTGATAGGCTGGAGTTGTTTTGGAAGGGAGACACGGTCTGAAAGGTGGGCTCGGAGAAAGAAGAGAATTGTGTTATAATTTCGTTAGTTGCCGAAGACCTTTAATAAAAATCCTTGTTTTGGTTGAACCTGACTCCTTGCACTCTTGCGGCAACCCGCTGGAAGCTAGCCTCTCGTGGCATCACAATATATATATATATATATATATATATATATATATATATATATATATATATATATATATATATATATAAATGTAGGTATATGATATAGATATGTTATAGATGTGGATGTATATGTTATAGAATGGAGGTATATGATATAGATATGTTATAGATGTGGATGTATATATATATATATACTATATATATATATATATATATATATATATATATATAATGTAGGTATATGATATAGATATGTTATAGATGTGGATGTATATGTTATAGAATGGAGGTATATGATATAGATATGTTACCAGATGTGGATGTACAGTATTTGTTATAGAATGGAAGTATATGATATAGATATGTTATAGATGTGGATGTATATATATTATAGAATGCAGGTATATGATATGTTGTAGAATGTTACCTAGTGTGAGGAAGGACTTCTCCAGGTCTCCTTTCACCTCCTTCCTGATGCTCTCCTGCATGTCGTATGGACTGTAGCTCTTGTACCTGTCAAACACTGGAACAGACACAGCCAACATTTGGTCAGCTCTCTGAAGAGCCACCAGATAGAGAAACATCCAGGTTCTTTATGTCTAAAATGTCTGGTGTCGCCATCTTGACTTTGAGTTTTAGTATTTGTCAGATAATCTATAAGAATGAAGAAGCAGGATTCCCGTACTACAGAGTCGGGTACTTACCTTTCTGCAGGTGGGGGACACTTCTCTCTGACATGATGGTGATCCATGTAGCCACGTCAGTCCCCTTCCTCCTCACTCCTGCCTCATACAGAGCCTAAAGAGAGAGGAGGGGACAATCAGCATGAGACAGACCTGTATAATACACCAAACTAATCTACAGAGAGAGAGGAGGGACAATCAGCATGAGACAGACCTATATAATACACCAAACTAATCTACAGAGAGAGAGGAGGACAATCAGCACTGAGACAGACCTGTATAATACACCAAACTAATCTACAGAGAGAGAGGAGGGGACAATCAGCATGAGACAGACCTGTATAATACACCAAACTAATCTACAGAGAGAGAGAGAGGAGGGACAATCAGCATGAGAACAGACCTGTATAATACACCAAACTAATCTACAGAGAGAGAGAGGAGGGAGCAATCAGCATGAGACAGACCTGTATAATACACCAAACTAATCTACAGGAGAGAGGAGGGGACAATCAGCATGAGACAGACCTGTATAATACACCAAACTAATCTACAGAGAGAGGAGGGGACAATCAGCATGAGACAGACCTGTATAATACACCAAACTAATCTACAGAGAGAGAGGAGGGACAATCAGCATGAGACAGACCTGGATAATACACCAAACTAATCTACAGAGAAAAACACAGATTCTGGTACAGTGTTTTACTGTCAGTATCAAAGCTGCAGTGTTTTGGTTCTGGTACGGTGGTTTTACTGTCAGTATCAAAGCTTTGGTGTTTGGTTCTGGTACAGTGTTTTACTGTCAGTATCAAAGCTGCAGTGTTTTGGTTCTGGTACAGTGTTTTTATTGTCAGTATCAAAGCTGCAGTGTTTGGTTCTGGTACAGTGTTTTACTGTCAGTATCAAAGCTTTGGTGTTTTTGAAAAAGACTGAGTACAATGCATTTGACTTACTCTGGCGTCCTGGTCAATCTTCTCATAGTCAACGATATTTGAGGCTCATCTCTCTTGGCCTATTGAAGGACATAGATTAAAATGGAGAATACAGTTCACACCAATATTCAGACAGACTCGCATCCAAATCATTATCAAAGCCATTGATGTTCAGTCTTAGGGAGCTAGACATTATAAAGTCATTGTATGATCAGTCTTAGGGAGCTAGACATTGTAAAGTCATTGTATGATCGGGGTCTTAGGGAGCTAGACATTGTAAAGTCGTTGTATGATCGGTCTTAGGGAGCTAGACATTGTAAAGTCGTTGTATGATCAGTCTTAGGGAGCTAGACATTGTAAAGTCATTGTATGATCGGTCTTAGGGAGCTAGACATTGTAAAGTCATTGTATGATCGGTCTTAGGGAGCTGGACATTGTAAAGTCGTTGTATGATCAGTCTTAGGGAGCTAGACATTGCTAAAAGTCATTGTATGATCAGTCTTAGGGAGCTAGACATTGTAAAGTCGTTGTATGATCAGGTCTTAGGGAGCTAGACATTGTAAAGTCATTGTATGATCAGTCTTAGGGGAGCTAGACATTGTAAAGTCATTGTATGATCAGTCTTAGGGAGCTAGACATTGTGAAAGTCGTTGTATGATCAGTCTTAGGGAGCTAGACATTGTAGGAAGTCGTTGTATGATCAGTCTTAGGGAGCTAGACATTGTAAAGTCGTTGTATGAGTCGTCTTAGGGGAGCTAGAGCATTGTAAAGTCGTTATATGATCCTACCTGCACCAGAGCCATCAGCAAACCCTTGAAGTCTCCTGAAGTGTCTCCAGCCACGTCCTTCTCCAGCTCCCTTCTTGAACACTGTAGATATATTTACATTTTTTTAAGTCATTTAGCAGACGCTCTTATCCAGAGCGACTTACAGTTAAGTGAGTGCATACATTTTTCACACTGGCCCCCTGGGAGAATCGAACCCACAACCCTGGCGTTGCAAGCGCCATGCTCTTAGCCCAACTGAGCTACAGGAGGCTACATATAAAGTATAAATACTTCATCCTTACATTTTTAAATCTCATCTTGATGATAATTCTATTTGCTTCTCCTTGCTTCTTGCTTCAACTTACACTCCTTGTAGACGCGTTTGATTTCCACCAGTTCATCAGCGCTGCGGGAACAGACCATCTCTATCAGAGTCTCCTCATCGGTCCCCAGACCCTGGAGAGGAGAGAGAACAGTGGTTTTTAACAGCAGTATGAATGGTACAGACCCTGGAGAGAGAGAGAACAGCGGTTTTAACAGCAGTATGAATGGTACAGACCCTGGAGAGGAGAGAACAGCGGTTTTAACAGCAGTATGAATAACGTACAATGTTCCTTCTGCCATTCTGTGTCTAGGCCACACATTAATCAGACCAGGAGAGGGCAGCAGTGACTGTGATCTGTGTAGTTTGGGCTTCATGTAGAAATATTGTGGCCTCCTCCCTACCTTGATGGATCCTTTGATCTCAGAGGCATCGTACTGAGCTGTACTCTTCATCAGTCCCAGAATGACAGCCTCCAGAGACCCAGACAGAGCCCCCTTCAGAGCGGTTATCTATATCCTACAGGAGAGACATACACAGATGATAGTCTGTCCAACTGTAAAATACACGAGATGATAGTCTGTCCAACTGTAAAATACACAGAGATGATAGTCCGTCACACTGTAAAATACACAGAGATGATAGTCCGTCACACTGCTAAAATACACAGAGATGATAGTCGTCACACTGTAAAATACACATAGATGATAGTCCGTCACACTGTAAAATACACAGAGATGATAGTCCTCCACACTGTAAAATACACAGAGATGATAGTCCGTCCCACTGTAAAATACACAGAGATGATAGTCCTTCACACTGTAAAATACACAGAGATGATAGTCCGTCACACTGTAAAATTACACAGAGATGATAGTCCGTCACACTGTAAAATACACAGAGATGATAGTCCATCACACTGTAAAATACACAGAGATGATAGTCCATCCACTGTAAAATACACGAGATGATAGTCCGTCCACTGTAAATACACAGAGATGATATCCTCACACTGTAAAATACACAGAGATGATAGTCCGTCACACTGTAAAATACACAGAGATGATAGTCCGTCACACTGTAAAATACACAGAGATGATAGTCCGTCACACATGTAAAATACACAGAGATGATAGTCCGTCACACTGTACAATATGTCTAAATGAGGTTGGATTCTCTTCGATGTCCACATTTCACTTCAGAACATATCCAAATTAGCAGCAGTTGCTTTATGAAAAGTATCTTCCTGAACAAAAACAGTAACTATTTTCCCCCTCACCTTCTTGGATCTCTTCTCATACTCAGGCGATCTCTCTCCTCTGGGAGTAGCTCCGTCTGAGTCAGGATGTCAATGATGGTCTGCTCATCCACACCTGAGGATCATGGAAGATATTCAAAGGTGTGATTAACATACATTCAACCATGAATTATTTCTATAGATAAAGACGCACCTGGGGAACATGGAAATATTCCATATAACATACATCGGCCACACTGGCTTTGTGTGTATAGAGTAGATACAGACAGATATACTATAGTAGGATGAAAGGTTTGATAAATCACATGAAAACCTTTTTGATGAGATTGACACTAAAAGCTGAAATCCTAAACAGCAATAGCCTTGTGTAGCACATATTTCCTTCAGGAACACTTGATCTATAAGGCCTTGATTGGTACAATATAATATGGTGGAAAACAGCTAGTCGGGGCTTTCAGTGGGCACAGGGGGACTGCAGTGAGTTAGCGGTGGTTGGTTATTGCAGGCTAACAGGCCTACAAGGGAACGTGGTCTGAGATAAATCCCTGTATAACTCTGTGGTTTAGTGAAGTCATGTTGGGAACGCATTGCCAGAAAGTGACTCGTTCTGCCCCGACAACCAGCACTGTGCTTACATAGAGGTTTCCATAGAGGGACTCCCTCAATGAAAATACAAACCATGTCAAAAAACCTTCTCCAAACCTCCAGTATTTAACAGTGATTGATAGAATGGTGTGAAAAGACAATCTTTCACAGGCAGAGACTACAAGGCGGCAATAGATACTATGGAACAGGCATGTTACAGGGCTAAAAATGTAGTCAACTGATCCAAGCTTCCTATTTCCATGTTTACACGGCACAGCACCGCAGAAGGCAAAGTACGGTGTTTGGTTCCCGAGGTTTTACAATAAAACGGCCAGCAGGTGCGCTAAAGCGCAACGTGCATATAACACCATGATAGAGAGCGCAGTTTTATTTTCTAGTAACGCCTCTTAAAAAAAACGAATTAGTATGATATTATGACACTTATATTAAGATACAACTACATTGCGACAAACACATTAGTGCACCATCAAGTTGACAATGCACAGCGTATTTTTCTAATCTAGAACTTATAAGGTGCGATACACTGTAACTGGTTGGGACTGCGGTATTCTTTGTAGTGATTCTCTCACCCTTGGTTTTTGACGGCCGTTTCTATCCTGGCAGCAATCCTTAGCTGGATCCAAATCTCCTGCCCTACCACCGTGGGGAATTTAGGCTCCACTCTCCTACAGGGGGCAGAGTTACATTACAGGTTTTACAATCCCAGACAGATTACAGATTTCATTACAGTTGACCGTGACCTGAATATTGACAATAGTTCAACTATAGTGAACTCACCCCGCCAAAATTCAGCGTGAGCTGGCCCAAGAACTCTGAAACCAATGCCATTGTGAAATCCCTGTGAAAAAAAAAAAGATAACGTATATATTAGGTTTAACTACTCCAACGGGCTGTAAAACAGCTTTAGGACACTGACAAACTATCACCATGGTAACCCAGCTGGAGGTTCCCTAAGGGTCTCAATTAAGTATGATGTTAGATACTGAATGAAATCACATCCTTAGAGACTACTACCAGACAGACCTACTTAATAAAACTAAAGTTACAGTAGTTGTTTTAGAAATGAATGAGAACGTGCAAACAGTTAACACACAAAAATGTGATACCGCCCAAATCAGGATTTATATGAAAGTCAAGGCCATTGTCTTTTTGTTGTTAGAATTGACGAAAATCAGTTGAGAGGAAGTTATTTTTTCCCCCACCATGGCAGGGTCAATAATATTTAATCACCTAGCAACCATGCATGACTGACGTCCTGGAGTGGGATCTACTTCCCCTCCTCCATTTTAAACAGAGAATTATGAATCACGTATCCTACTCCATTCAACTGGCCCTAACGAGGACTTCTATTGTGTTGCTTTAGACCTACAGCGTACTGTTTGTCACCTTTAACGAACTCAGAAACTGTCTTGACTTTGCAGCTCTGCTATCCACGGATGGTCATACAAGTCATTACTCTACTGTACCCAGAACAGGTTTCAAGCTGAGTCGTGTAGTATCGCATACCCAATTAGATCTGCAGGGAAATGGTAAAGTATTAACAGGACTATTGACACAGTGGGCTATAATAACGTTCAGTGTCGTGTGTGTGTGTGTGTGTGTGTGTGTATACTGGCGCACCCAGTAACACACCAAGGTCAGGAACACCCACCAGACATTCCATCACACGCTGTTAGAATACCCACCAGACATTCCATCACACGCTGTTAGAATACCCACCAGACATTCCATCACACGCTGTTAGAATACCCACCAGACATTCATCACCACGCTGTTAGAATACCCACCAGACATTCCATCACACGCTGTTAGAATACCCACCAGACATTCCATCACACGCTGTTAGAATACCCACCAGACATTCCATCACACGCTGTTAGAATACCCACCAGACATTCCATCACACGCTGTTAGAATACCCACCAGACATTCCATCACACGCTGTTAGAATACCCACCAGACATTCCATCACACGCTGTTAGAATACCCACCAGACATTCCATCACACGCTGTTAGAACACAAAAGCAGGAGAATGGACTGATTTAATCCCGGCTACTACACTTTTTTTTTTAAACTACAGCAGTTGAAGAAGTACTGAAAAAGATAGTTGGTCAGAATCAGCTGACTATGAAAAGTTGTAAAGGCAGTCATCTGCTGCTTCCAATAAGCTTTCATTCATTTAGTGGGAGGATCAGACTGGATGGCATTGGAATGGAACACCTGGCAGGGACAAGGACACACACACACACACACACACACACACACACACACACACACACACACACACACACACACACACACACACACACACACACACACACACACACACACACACACACACACACACACACACACACACACACACACACACACACACACCGGCTGGTGTGTTCAAGTTGCTAGTGAAAGAAAGTGTGTCTGTCTCCAGTGAGCAGAGATAGCACGAACCTGTACTGACTTTACCTTAGAGTACAGAACAGAACCTAGAGGTAGCTGACTTACCTTAGAGTACAGAACAGATCCTAGAGGTAGCTGACTTACCTTAGAGTACAGAACAGATCCTAGAGGTAGCTGACTTACCTTAGGAGATTACAGAACAGATCCTGAGGTAGCTGACTTACCTTAGAGTACAGAACAGAACCTTGAGGTAGCTGACTTACCTTAGAGCTACAGAACAGATCCTAGAGGTAGCTGACTTACCTTAGAGTACAGAACAGATCCTAGAGGTAGCTGACTTTTACCTTAGAGTACAGAACAGATCCTGAGGTAGCTGACTTGCCTTAGAGTACAGAACAGATCCTAGAGTAGAAGACTTACCTTAGAGTACAGAACAGAACCTTGAGGTAGCTGACTTACCTTAGAGTACAGAACAGATCCTAGAGGTAGCTGACTTACAGTGGGGAAAAAAAGTATTTAGTCAGTCACCAATTGTGCAAGTTCTCCCACTTAAAAGATGAGAGAGGCCTGTAATTTTCATCACAGGTACACGTCAACTATGACAGACAAAATGAGAAAAAAAAATCCAGAAAATCACATTGTAGGATTTTTAATGAATTTATTTGCAAATTATGGTGGAAAATAAGTATTTGGTCAATAATAAAAGTTTCTCAATACTTTGTTATATACCCTTTGTTGGCAATGACACAGGTCAAACGTTTTCTGTAAGTCTTCACAAGGTTTTCACACCTGTTGCTGGTATTTTGGCCCATTCCTCCATGCAGATCTCCTCTAGAGCAGTGATGTTTTAGGGCTATCCGCTGGGCAACACGGACTTTCAACTCCCCTCCAAAGATTTTCTATGGGGGTTGAGATCTGAGACTGGCTAGGCCACTCCAGACCTTGAAATGCTTCTTACGAAGCCACTCCTTGTTGCCCGGGCGGTGTGTTTGGGATCATTGTCATGCTGAAAGACCCAGCCACGTTTCATCTTCAATGCCCTTGCTGATGGAAGGAGGTTTTCACTCAAATCTCACGATACATGGCCCCATTCATTCTTTCCTTTACGGATCAGTCGTCCCTGGTCCCTTTGCAGAAAAACAGCCCCAAAGCATGATGTTTCCACCCCCATGCTTCACAGTAGAGTATGGTGTTCTTTGGATGCAACTCAGCATTCTTTGTCCTCCAACACGACGAGTTGAGTTTTTTACCAAAAAGTTCTATTTTGGTTTCATCTGACCATATGACATTCTCCCCAATCCTCTTCTGGATCATCCAAATGCACTCTAGCAAACTTCAGAAGGGCCTGGACATGTACTGGCTTAAGCAGGGGACACGTCTTGCACTGCAGGATTTGAGTTCCCTGGCGGCGTAGTGTGTTACTGATGGTACTTTGTAACTTTGGTCCCAGCTCTCTGCAGGTCATTCACTAGGTCCCCCACGTGTGGTTCTGGGATTTTTTGAGCTCACCGCTTTCTTGTGATCATTTTGACCCCACGGGGTGAGATCTTGCGTGGAGCCCCAGATCGAGGGAGATTATCAGTGGTCTTGTATGTCTTCCATTTCCTAATATTGCTCCTACAGTTGATTTCTTCAAACCAAGCTGCTTACCTATTGCAGATTCAGTCTTCCCAGCCATTGTGCAGGTCTACAATTTTGTTTCTGGTGTCCTTTGACAGCTCTTTGGTCTTGGCCATAAGTGGAGTTTGGAGTGTGACTGTTTGAGGTTGTGGACAGTGTCTTTTTATACATACAACAAGTTCAAACAGGTACCATTAATACAGGTAACGAGTGGAGGACAGAGGAGCCTCTTAAAGAAGAAGTTACAGGTCTGCTTGAGAGACAGAAATCTTACTTGTTTGTAGGTGACCAAATACTTATTTTCCACCATAATTTGCAAATAAATTCATTAAAAAAATCCATACAATGTGATTTTCTGGAAAAAAAAATTCTCAATATTTCTGTCATAGTTGACGTGGTACCTATGATGAAAATGACAGGCCTCTCTCATCTTTTTAAGTGGGAGAACTTGCACAATTGGTGGCTGACTAAATACTTT
>NW_025538524.1:0-18783 GCF_020615455.1 Coregonus clupeaformis | reverse complement strand
GTCTGTCTAATCTAGCGGTGTCGTCTGTCTAATCTAGCGGTGTCGTCTGTCTAATCTAGCGGTGTCGTCTGTCTAATCTAGCGGTGTCGTCTGTCTAATCTAGCGGTGTCGTCTGTCTAATCTAGCGGTGTCGTCTGTCTAATCTAGCGGTGTCGTCTGTTGTGTTTCAGGACTACTGGAAGTGCTCGAAGTGTGAGGAGTTGAACCCTCCCCTGCCCCGTAACTGCAACCGCTGCTGGAAGCTAAGAAAGGACTGGTTTCCCCAGTCTGACAGCAACTCTGCTATCACCACCACCACCACCACCAACCTCAAACCTTCGTCCCCCAAGCTTTCCCCAGGCCCGACAGAGACAGACGAGACCGAGGCTGAAGGACTGGATGTCCCAGACGGGAAGAGAGCCCAGTCGCCCCTTCCCCTCCTCAAAGACTCCCAGGAATTGGTGTCCGTCTCTGGCCCCGATTCCAAAGAGTCAGCCTGCTCCTCCCAGCCCTCCACCTCTTCTTCTTCTTCCAGTGGTGTAGGCTCAGGCTCGTCCTCTAGCGCCCCCTTCAGCCAGGAAGTGATGGCACCAGACCTGGAGCGCTTCAACAGCCAGGAGGCTCACCTCCCCGCCAGCTGCCTGGAGCCCTGCGTCATCTGTCAGACCAGGCCCAAGAACGGCTGCATTGTACACGGACGCACCGGACACCTCATGGCCTGTTACACCTGCGCCAAGAAACTGAAGAAGAGGAACAAGCTGTGTCCAGTCTGCAGGGAGCCCATCCAGTCCGTCGTCTTCATTTATCTCAGCTGAGGACGGCTATCGGCTAGACTGGCTGGCATCCCAAATAGAAGTCTATTCCCTATGTAGTGCACTACTTTCAACCATGGCCCATAGGGCTCCGGTCAAAAGTAGTGCACTATATAGGGAATAGGGTGCCATTCTCTGGTCTAAAGTAGTGCACTACATAGGGAATAGGGTGCCGTTTAGGATGTAACCTATAGCTACACCCACTCCCTGATCCAAAACACCATACCTCAGAATTAATAAATGTGTATATATGTTTCATTGTTTATTTGGAAGTGGTTTTATTTCTGAACGGTCTAAGTGTCTTGACTCTACCAAGCAAGGTGCCAGTTGTTGATTTGTGATGGATTTATAGTGATAATAATCTCCTGATGTGTTCTATCTAGGGTTTCAAATGGATCAAATTCTGTTAGCAGTGATATATTCACTTTATTTTATTAGTTTGATTTGAATAAAGTATGTCTATCAAAATAACACTTATATATTGGGAACTATGGTCGTTTTTGTTGTTTTATTTTTCACCTAGTCTTCCCTCTATCCTGCACAGATGATTTTGATAATGATAGTCTTATAATTGGATCTATAATGATATGGGGTAAATCTATGTGAAAGTCAACGTTCACCGGCAGAAAGAGACATTTGTTGTTTGTTGTTGCCGAGGGGACTACTTTTCATTAAATCTCAGCAAACATGCCCTATTCCCTTTATAGTGCACTACTATTGACCAGGGCCCATGGGGTGCCATTTGGGCTGCACGCTTAACACTGAAGCGCTGCTACTTTCTCAAGTCTCAACCCGGGCAAGCCAACTGACTGAAGTTAAACATTTAAGGCTGTCGTTATGCCGTTGGAGCGCTGAAGAGACCTTTGAATGATATTAAAATCAGGTTTTGATTTGTGTGGGCTGACGTGTTTTTGGTTTGACGTGTTTCGGCGCACAATTGGCCCAGCGTCGTCCGGGTTTGGCCAGGGGTAGGCCGTCATTGTAAATAAGAATTTGTTCTTGTTAAATAAAGGTTAAATAACGAATGTGGTAATTTGCTCTTATGCTAATGATCTAACTTTTTACCTTTGTGTAAAGCGTTATTCCATTAACAATGTGTGATCTACATTACATATACACAAAAGTATGTGGACACTTTCACATTTGTGGATTCGGCCATTTCAGCCACACCCGTTGCTGACAGGTGTATACAAATCGAGCACACCGCCATGCAATCTCCATAAAAACAAACGTTGGCAGTAGAATGGCCTTACTGAAGAGCTCCGCGACTTTCAACGTGGCACCGTCACAGGATGCCACCTTTCCAACAAGTCAGTTCGCCATGCTAGAGCTGGCCTTGTCAACTGTAAGTGCTGTTATTGTGGAGTGGAAATGTCTAGGAGCAACAACGGCTCAGCCGCGAAGTGGTAGGCCACACAAGCTCACAGAACGGGACCGCCGAGTGCTGAAGCGCGTAGCGAGTAAAAATCGTCTGTCCTCGGTTGCATCACTCACTACCGAGTTCCAAACTGCCTCTGGAAGCAGCGTCAGAACAAGAACTGTTCGTCGGGAGTCTTCATGAAATGGGTTTCCATGGCCGAGCAGCCGCACACAAGCCTAAGATCACCAATGCCAAGCATCGCCTGGAGTGGTGTAAAGCTCGCCGCCATTGGACTCTGGAGCAGTGGAAACGCGTTCTCTGGAGTGATGAATCACGCTTCACCATCTGGCAGTCCGACGGACGAATCTGGGTTTGGCGGATGCCAGGAAAACGCTACCTGCCCACCTTGCAGAGTGCCTACTGTAAAGTTTGGTGGAGGAGGAATAATGGTCGGGGGCTGTTTTTCATGGTTCGGGCTAGGCCCCTTAGTTCCAGTGAAGGGAAATTGTAACGCTACGGCATACAATTACATTCTAGACGATTCTGTGCTTCTAACTTTGTGGCAACAGTTTGGGGAAGGCCCTTTCCTGTTTCAGCATGACAATGCCCCCGTGCACAAAGCGAGGTCCATACAGAAATGGTTTGTCGAGGTCGGTGTGGAAGAACTTGACTGGCCTGCACAGAGCCCTGACCTCAACCCCATCTAACACCTTTGGGATGATTTGGAACGCCGACTGTGAGCCAGGCCTAATCGCCCAACATCAGTGCCCGACCTCACTAATGCTTGTGGCTGAATGAAAACAAGTCCCCACAGCAATGTTCCAACATCTAGTGGAAAGTCTTCCCAGAAGAGTGGAGGCTGTTATAGCAGCAAAGGGGGGACCAACTCCATATTAATGCCATGATTATAGAATGAGATGTTCGACAAGCAGGTATCAACATACTTTTCATCGTTGTGCCAAAATGTCAATGTGTGACATTAGGTCTAAATTATTTCCATGTGTATTTCCAGAAATAGAGGTGAATAAACTTAGGCCAAACTTTGTTTATTGTATTTATTCAAATACCATTTAAACATTTAAAACTCTTATTCCATTTTCTTCATTTCACATAGGTCAAATCTGTGACATCAATTTCCCATTCAGTGTAATGGAGTTCAGTGTAATGGAGTTCAGTGTCATGGAGTTCAGCGTCATGGAGTTCAGCGTCATGGAGTTCAGCGTAATGGAGTTCAGCGTCATGGAGTTCAGCGTCATGGAGTTCAGCGTCATGGAGTTCAGCGTCATGGAGTTCAGCGTCATGGAGTTCAGCGTAATGGAGTTCAGCCTCATGGAGTTCAGCGTCATGGAGTTCAGCCTCATGGAGTTCAGCGTCATGGAGTTCAGCGTCATGGAGTTCAGCCTCATGGAGTTCAGCGTCATGGAGTTCAGCGTCATGGAGTTCAGCGTCATGGAGTTCAGCGTAATGGAGTTCAGCCTCATGGAGTTCAGCGTCATGGAGTTCAGCGTAATGGAGTTCAGCCTCATGGAGTTCAGCGTCATGGAGTTCAGCGTAATGGAGTTCAGCCTCATGGAGTTCAGCGTCATGGAGTTCAGCGTCATGGAGTTCAGCCTCATGGAGTTCAGCGTAATGGAGTTCAGCCTCATGGAGTTCAGCGTAATGGAGTTCAGCCTCATGGAGTTCAGCGTCATGGAGTTCAGCGTCATGGAGTTCAGCCTCATGGAGTTCAGCGTCATGGAGTTCAGCGTCATGGAGTTCAGCGTCATGGAGTTCAAATTAACACTTACAGTGGGGAGAACAAGTATTTGATACACTGCCGATTTTGCAGGTTTTCCTACTTACAAAGCATGTAGAGGTCTGTAATTTTTATCATCGGTACACTTCAACTGTGAGAGACGGAATCTAAAACAAAAATCCAGAAAATCACATTGTATGATTTTTAAGTAACTAATTTGCATTTTATTGCATGACATAAGTATTTGATACATCAGAAAAGCAGAACTTAATATTTGGTACAGAAACCTTTGTTTGCAATTACAGAGATCATACGTTTCCTGTAGGTCTTGACCAGGTTTGCACACACTGCAGCAGGGATTTTGGCCCACTCCTCATTTTTACATTTACATTTTTAGTCATTTAGCAGACGCTCTTATCCAGAGCGACTTACAGGAGCAATTAGGGTTAAGTGCCTTGCTCAAGGGCACATCGACAGATTTTTCACCTAGTCGGCTCTGGGATTAGAACCAGCGACCTTTCGGTTACTGGCACAACGCTCTTACCCACTAAGCTACCTGCCGCCCCATACAGACCTTCTCCAGATCCTTCAGGTTTCGGGGCTGTCACTGGGCAATACAGACTTTCAGCTCCCTCCTAAGATTTTCTATTGTGTTCAGGTCTGGAGACTGGCTAGGCCACTCCAGGACCTTGAGATGCTTCTTACGGAGCCACTCCTTAGTTGCCCTGGCTGTGTGTTTCGGGTCGTTGTCATGCTGGAAGACCCAGCCACGACCCATCTTCAATGCTCTTACTGAGGGAAGGAGGTTGTTGGCCAAGATCTCGCGATACATGGCCCCATCCATCCTCCCCTCAATACGATGCAGTCGTCCTGTCCCCTTTGCAGAAAAGCATCCCCAAAGAATGATGTTTCATTTACATTTACATTTTAGTCATTTAGCAGACGCTCTTATCCAGAGCGAGTTTCCACCTCCATGCTTCACGGTTGGGATGGTGTTCTTGGGGTTGTACTCATCCTTCTTCTTCCTCCAAACACGGCGAGTGGAGTTTAGACCAAAAAGCTATATTTTTGTCTCATCAGACCACATGACCTTCTCCCATTCCTCCTCTGGATCATCCAGATGGTCATTGGCAAACTTCAGACGGGCCTGGACATGCGCTGGCTTGAGCAGGGGGACCTTGCGTGCGCTGCAGGATTTTAATCCATGACGGCGTAGTGTGTTACTAATGGTTTTCTTTGAGACTGTGGTCCCAGCTCTCTTCAGGTCATTGACCAGGTCCTGCCGTGTAGTTCTGGGCTGATCCCTCACCTTCCTCATGATCATTGATGCCCCACAAGGTGAGATCTTGCATGGAGCCCCAGACCGAGGGTGATTGACCGTCATCTTGAACTTCTTCCATTTTCTAATAATTGCGCCAACAGTTGTTGCCTTCTCACCAAGCTGCTTGCCTATTGTCCTGTAGCCCATCCCAGCCTTGTGCAGGTCTACAATTTTATCCCTGATGTCCTTACACAGCTCTCTGGTCTTGGCCATTGTGGAGAGGTTGGAGTCTGTTTGATTGAGTGTGTGGACAGGTGTCTTTTATACAGGTAACGAGTTCAAACAGGTGCAGTTAATACAGGTAATGAGTGGAGAACAGGAGGGCTTCTTAAAGAAAAAATAACAGGTCTGTGAGAGCCGGAATTCTTACTGGTTGGTAGGTGATCAAATACTTATGTCATGCAATAAAATGCAAATGAATTACTTAAAAATCATACAATGTGATTATCTGGATTTTTGTTTTAGATTCTGTCTCTCACAGTTGAAGTGTCCCTATGATAAAAATGACAGACCTCTACATGCTTTGTAAGTAGGAAAACCTGCAAAATCGGCAGTGTATCAAATACTTGTTCTCCCCACTGTATATATTGGTAACGATGGTAGTTTTTGTTGTTTTATTTTCACCTAGTCTTCCCTCTATCCTGCACAGATGATTTTGATAATGATAGTCTTATAATTGGATCTATAATGATATGGGGTAAATCTATGTGAAAGTCAACGTTCACCGGCAGAAAGAGACATTTGTTGTTCGTTGTTGCCGAGTGGGTAGTAGTTGCTAGGGGACTACTTTTCATTAAATCTCAGCAAACATGCCTCAACCTGTTCTCTTGTCTGTCCCCATCCATATCCATTGCCCCCTGATGACAACTTGCCTCGCCCTATTCCCTTTATAGTGCACTACTATTGACCAGGGCCCATGGGGCTGCCATGAATAGGGTGCCATTTGGGCTGAAGCGCTGTTACTTTCTCAAGTCTCAACCCAGGCAAGCCAACTGACTGAAGTTAAACATTTAAGGCTGTCGTTATGCCATTGGAGCGCTGAAGAGACCTTTGAATGAGATTAAAATCAGGTTTTGATTTGTGTGGGCTGACGTGTTTTTGGTTTGCTGTGATTGTAGTTATTTCAACCCTGTTTTGTTTTTAAACCTTACGCCACCTGACAAGCCTCCCATCTAGTACTTACCCCACCTGACAAGCCTCCCATCTAGTACTTACCCCACCTGACAAGCCTCCCATCTAGGGGTGTAACGATCCATCTACTACATCGATGTATCGATTTATATTCTTATGATCCAACCAGTGGCGGCTCCTGAAAAAATTCTCAGGGGGGGCAATTTTTCTGATGATTTAGGTGACCTACACACATTTTAAAAAAGATATGTCCAGCAACAACATGAAGACAGGGGCAGCATATAAGTCAATACCAGAAGCATTTATTGACTGATCTCAAAAGTGTTGGCTTACCAGGGTTGGTGGAGCCCTCAGTTTCATCTTTGCCTCGCAAAGCTAACTCAAACACTCCGCAAAACTTCACACACTGGATTAGCCGGCTGAGGATGTGGCGGTTCTTGCTAATGTCGTAGTAAATATATTTGTTATAGTGAATATGGAATATGATATGTTGAGTAAAATGTTGTGCTAAGATCTATTTAGGTCAGGAGCTGGTTATAAGTTCTGTTCCTATCCAATAACAATGGACAAAAGGGTCCTATCTTGTCAGCCTTGTCAGTTTCAGTTCTCCAGTAAACTTGTGATTATCAACACTAACCTCATCGTTGTGGCGGCGGACAGCTAGCCTGTATCCCTCATCCAGTTGAGTGGGAATGTTCACTCTCCCCAAAGCAGACAATCTCAAACAGCTATCCATGTGGGTCTTTGACAGCTCATGTTTCTTAATCTTTCCTGAAAGATGGTGCATGTCCGTTACACACCAGTCGCTGTCCAAGCGGTGCTGTCTGCCGTGCCGCCTTCAGGGTGAAAGAGTAAGCAGGGGGTAGCAGAAGACTGCATTAGCTACATCGCAGCCTGCTAGCCAGGTTTTTCGTTCGTACCAATTTTTGGAAAATCCTCGGGTGTAGGACTTCCCCCCTTTAGTAGAAACCTGTTGAATTATTAAATTTGGTCTGGGAGGTCCTAATTGTTTCGTTGCCAATTTATCTTCATTTGTTCGCCGACAAAAAGGAACTTCTTTCAAAGACACAATCGAGTTGCACTGAAGCCTAGCCATTTTGATAGTAGTAGTGAATTGATTGACGAGGCTACCCGCTCTTTTCTTAGTTACGTTCATGGTTATGTTACGTATGACGAAAGCGCGTAAGTGCAAGCCCTCAGAAACCCATTGAGATTGTATTGAAAGCTCTGATATTTGAAAAAAATAGATTTTACATGGGAGTCTATGACAGACTTCTGGGCGATTTTCAACCTGACTGAAATCGCCCCAAAAGGGGGGGGGGGCCATTTGAAGCACGACTTTAGCCTGATTGGACATTTAGTGGCACTGTGGCAGATCAGACGTCTAGATTACAACACTGATAACTACTGTTGCCGTGATATAATTGATTAGAAAAAAAATCCCTTCCTTTTCCCGTTTGGCAGTGCGTCGCCCATATCGCCCTATTGAACACACCGCCCCTGGATCCAACTACATCGATCTGTGCTCGGCGAGTTGGCCTTTTGGACAACATATATCAATCTAACATCGTTTTAAAATGTAATAAATCGATTGTATCGATACTAGGAAATAACCCATTGGATTTAAGCACGTCAGACTTTATATGGATGTTTTTTCTTAGCACTTTTAATGATAAAGGCTTTAAACATTACTCGATTCAGTCTGCCTACGAGCCAGAAGCCGACGAGCCAGAAATTATCAAGCCACCATTGCGGTCCAGTGTGTGGAAACACTTTGGCTTTTGCAAAGACAGAGATGTTCTAAATAAGTCGCTCGCTGTTTGTAGGATATGTAAAGGTCAAGTAAAGTACAACGGCAACACACAAATCTCTCCAACCACCTACTAAGGCGCCATGGGATTTCACACAACACCGACCGTCCAGGCACCTCTTGCAGCGTTCCCGCTGCTACAGCAGCAAAGGTAAATGAAAGCCTCTCCCTGCATGTTTAGTCAGAGACTAGGCCAAAACTCAGCTCGAGCGAAAAACATCACGGCAACAATTGCCAAGTTTATCTGCAAAGACATGCGACCCTACAGTGTGGTTGAAAATCCGGGATTCCGTGAAATGATTCAAACATTGGAGCCAAGGTACACAATACCAAGCCGACCACACATCTCAGAAAAGGTTATTCCTGCATTGTACGAAAGTACTAAGAATGATGTGAAGCTGTCGCTTTCTCAAGCTGAATGAGTAGCGATAACGACAGATGGCTGGACGTCATGCTCAAATCAAGGGTATGTGACAATTACCTCTCATCACATTGATCCGGAGTGGAAAATGAAGACCTTTGTTCTGCTAACCAGAGTTTTAAATGAAGCCCATACTGGTAAAAATATTGGCGCGTTACTGCGTGAAGCCTGCATGGAGTGGAAAATCTACGACAAGAATCCTGCCATCGTCACAGATAACGCCAGGAATATGATTGTGGCCGGTGCAGAAGCCCAGTTCAGTCCACACATTACCTGCTTCGCACATACACTCAACCTTGCCTCGCAGAAGGGTTTGGGGGTGGACCGTGCTTCCAGGTTGTTGGGGAAAGTGCGAAAAATTGTTGGATATTTTCACCGCAGCCCGATTGCATGTCACACCCTACAGGAAAAACAAACTGATGGATTCACCAAAACATAAACTGATCCAAGACATAATCACCAGATGGAACAGTTCATTCGAAATGCTTGAACGTTTTTTGGAACAACAGCCAGCTATAATGGCAACTCTGATGTCCAAGGATCTACGAAAGGGGGTCACAGATGTAGGCACGCTGAGTGAGAGTGATATTGCCAACATGGATGACATTGTTCAGTTGATGGGTCCTGTCAAAATGGCAACCACTGTGATGTGTGAAGAAGACCAGCCAACTCTCTCTGTAATTGCTCCTCTTCAAGCAAAACTGCTGAAACACCTACAGCCATGCGAAGACGACTCAACCCTGGTTGCAGAGATTAAGAGGGTGATGGCCAGTGACCTCTCCACACGCTACAGATGCACCCAAGATGCTCTCAACATAGGTAATTAATTTGGAGTCTTAATTAAAATCAACTTGGTTAATATTTTAGGTTATTAGACTGTATTAATTTGTAAAATGCCACACCTTTGCGTTTTCAAGTTTGAATTTGAGTTGTTTTTTCATATGGAAAAGTAAACAAGAAATTCTTAGTTCATGGTGGCTTTACATCATCACTGTGCCACATTTCTTTTAAACATACTAAAGTTTAATCTTCTGATTATTTTGTGTATGAGGAGGTGGTCATCACTTGCAATTTCAGGTCAACTTAATTTAATTATGCAATGAATGCAATATTCTTGTTCTTTAAACAGCATCAGCGTTGGACCCGCGATTTAAAGAACTGCCCTACCTGGAAAAAGAGGACAGAGAACAGGTCTACACAAAACTGGTTTTTGAGGCAGAAGTGTCCCACCAGGTAACTCTTCTCTCCTCTTTCCTCTGCTCTTTTCTCTTCTCCCCTTTCATCTGTCCTCTCTCAAATCTCATCTGTTCTTTATCTTCCTCTAAATTTATGTGTGCAGTATTACAGAGCAGAAATTTGAACAGTTCACACATTCTTACATCAATAGATGCAAGCAATGGGAAATCAGGAGGAAGACGAGGGAAGCTCAAGCACAAAGCTGTCAGGATTCAATGAAGAGACCACAGGTGTGTTTCATGTGATACCAATAAAAGATTGTTGTTGTTTTGTATTAATGAGAAACATGACTATATTTTGAAATATATTTCTTATATTGTAGCTCCAAATGAGTCACCTCCTTGTAAGAAGAAAGCCTTAGATGCGCTGTTTGGCGATTCCTTCACCCAAAGAGAAAGAAAATCCACAAGCGAGACAGCCAGAGCAGAGGTGTTAAGGTACCGAGCAAAAGATGCGTTGCCTTTGACTGAAAATGCCATGAAGTGGTGGAGATCTCAGGAGAATGAGCTACCTGTACTTTCCACCCTTGCTAAACGGTACCTGTGCATTCCAGGCACCAGTGTGCCAGCAGAACGAGTTTTTAGTACTGCTGGCGACATAGTGAACGCACAGAGAAGTGTTCTGCGGCCAGATCATGTTGATCAGTTGATATTTTTGAAAAAAAAATCTGTAGTCATTGAAGAGTAGCCTAGTAGGTTACACTTGATCTTTTGTTGAATATTGTTTGTTTATTAAAATGAGAGTAGTAGCAGGTTCATCCACTGCTCATTCAACCTGAAGAAATGTTGGTTGCACTTTATTTTTGATATTAATACTGTATTTGTATTGTAATGTTGAAAAACAAAAGCAGAAGTAGCAGGTAAACCTACTCTTTATTCAACCTGAAGAGATGTTGGTTGCACTTTATTTTTGATATTAATATTGAATATTTTCATGTTGAAAAACAAAAGCAGAAGTAGCAGGTAAACCTACTGTTAATTCAACCTGAAGAGATGTTGGTTG
Source organism: Coregonus clupeaformis (assembly GCF_020615455.1). Classification (NCBI taxonomy): domain Eukaryota; kingdom Metazoa; phylum Chordata; class Actinopteri; order Salmoniformes; family Salmonidae; genus Coregonus; species Coregonus clupeaformis. The sequence continues at coordinate 7,976 of NW_025538524.1, read as the reverse complement.
CACTTTATTTTTGATATTAATATTGAATATTTTTATGTTGAAAAACAAAAGCAGAAGTAGCAGGTAAACCTACTGTTGAAATGTTGGTTGCACTTACTGTACTTTTATTGAAAATGTATTGAATATTGAAAATGAGATCAGACAATTTTAACTTCCTGTTAATTCAACCTAAAGTGTTGTTAGCACTTTATTCAAATAAAATGTGAATGCATTTGCCATTCATTGTTGTTTACTTGTTTATTTATATTCATAATTAATTGATACCTGATTCCATTACAAGAAACAGGAATCTAGGAAACTTCACCTGCACTGTCCAGTATCCAGGTATTTATTTCAGTCACACTGGTTGAATTTTTGGCTAAAAGGTTACTGAATCGATTTCAAGTCACTGAATCGTTTCGGATCGTATCATTCTAAATGAACCAATATCGTCCTTGAATCGTATCGACAACCACGAATCGTGATACAAATCGAATCGTTGTTAAAACGAATCGTTACACCCCTACTCCCATCTAATACTTACCCCACCTGACAAGCATCCCATCTAGTACTTCTAGCCTTCTTTGCTTTTCCCCTCCACTGTGATCTTAGTCTTGGCTGTCATGGCTTTCCCCTCCACAGTGATCTTAGTCTTGGCTTTCCCCTCCACAGTGATCTTAGTCATGGCTTTCCCCTCCACTGTGATCTTAGTCTTGGCTGTGAGAGGAGCATTAATGTGTCATGTTCTACTAGTGCTGAGGAATACCAGGATTTGTTTTCCCTCTAAGATAAATATTTGATACCTCATATTAAAGATATGTATTTATGGCAACGTCATCAATACACTTGATGTCCGACAAACAACAGTTTTACAACAGAGAGCTCAAACAGACCGGTCCTTCAGTAAAACAAATCGATATTCCTTTGTCCAAGAGGACATCTGCCTTATTTTTCTTTGCTGATGACATTTCGCGCCCTGAACTTATAACAAAAGGCTTGCTAGCTGATGTTCAGTGCTGCCTTGGTTTTGAATTTGGTGGGAGAGCCGAGGCTGGTCGTCTTGCGCTGAACAAATATTATGAAACTCCTGTAAAATCATGAAAGCCCATTGGCTAATCAGGATTGACATACTTTGGGAACAACAACATTGCAGTGAACAGCAATGCAATTTCAAAACCAATGTATGCAATTTCAATTATTTTCTCCAGTTTATAAACACAAATAAACTGGAGAAAATAAGTGAGATAATTACAGCTCTGGTGGACATTCCTGCAGTCAGCATGCCAATTGCACGCTCCCTCAAAACTTGAGAAATCTGTGTCATTGTGTTGTGTGACAAAACTGCACATTTTAGAGTGGCCTTTTATTGTCCCCAGCACAAGGTGCACCTGTGTAATGATCATGCTGTTTAATCAGCTTCTTGATATGCCACACCTGTCAGGTGGATGGATTATCTTGGCAAAGGAGAAATGCTCGCTAACAGGGATGTAACCACATTTGTGAACAAAATTCTAGAGAAATAAGCTTTTTGTGCGAATGGAACATTTCTGGGATCTTTTATTTAAGCGCATGAAACATGGGACCAACACTTTCCATGTAGTTCAGTATAGATCATTCTAAGAAACAGCAACAGCCTAGTGCGTTTCTGTTGAGAGAGAGGTGGGAAATGCAGTCAGTGTGTTACACTGGACCATAATAAGATCTGGGCCGGAGTTTCACATTCCACATGCGGAGCCCATTAGGAGTGAGGCAGGGCACACTGTTTCTATTTGATTCCCCTTCACACCAGACAGAGGGAGCAGAGGCTTCTCTCACATGATGGTCTTCCTTTTAGACAAATCCCCCAACAAAGCATCCAATATTGTTTCATTGTAAAATGTATTTCCCCGCAGAAGGGAAAGGTGTGTGGGGATACAGATCCATCTGTCCTACCAATAAGAGTTTCACCATAAATACATTGTAGAGGAGGTAAAGGTATGGACATATCTTTAATAATGTCCTCCGACACATTGAGTAAATGTGCATCTACATAAGCTGGATACATTCAGATTTCTGACTGGATAACAGAGCTAGTCAAACTGACACTGTGGTTTTCTAATAGCTCAACTAGTATAATCCCTGTGCTAGCCTTATTGGTCAATCAACCTCAGCAAAGTGGCAAACATAGATGAAATCTACTCAAGCTGCAAGAGGCCTAATGTGAAGTAGCCACTGAAGTGGAATGATGCCTATACAGGTTATAAGTGTTCTCTCTTGCTGTCTAGCTAGTTAGAGTGGACGCTGGTGGCTCCAGGTCATCGACGGCCATGACGCTCTGGAAGACGCGGGTGGTGTGTCTCACAAGCTGAAGAGACGAAACACCAAGGTCAAGCATCACTGAGAAATGGTGACATCCAGTTTACCTGGCCAGGATAAGTCCATGTGAAGCTGACGTCCATCTCTGGCTCTCCCGGGACAGTACAGGTGATGTTGATGTTGTCTCCTCCCCTTGAAGAGGAAAGGGACGCTTCAATGGTAACGTATGATGGCCCACTAGGCACTGCCAACAGAGTTAAGGAAGGACAAACCACATTTATTATAGGATATCTATTGGACAAACAATGTTATTGACCAAGTGCTGTCCAGATGGCTACGTGGTTACAGCTGTCACTGACTGTTTTAGGATAGAACACATTTCTAGTGGACAGTAAGGATTGGAAACATACTTCCTTGGTCGACTTCCACCTAAACCTTAATACTGGTCTCTCCGCCTTCCTGTCAAAACTGAAGTGAGAGATTGATATCACCAGGGCCCAGTTTTTCAAAAGGTATCTGATCGGATTTCGGCAATCGGATAGGATTAAATGCATAGAAATAGAATGAATAGCATTGACTTGAATGGGATTCTATTTCTATGGATTTAATCCTATCCGATTGCCAAAATCCTATCAGATAACCTTTTAAAAACTGGGCCCTGAACCACAGTGTTTCCATTTCATAAATTCACCACTGATCCATCCCACTTAAAGCAGCCAAAATGCAGCCAAAATGGGTCCATGTTTCCACTGCCGTAGGCACAGGTCCACTTAAACAAAGTGTGCTCTTGTGTCATGGAGCAACTGCCTTTTATTTATCACCCTAATAATATCATGTAATTTTATTGGACTAAATGCAGTTTGTATGTGCTGCCCTGCCCTGATCCATTTAAATAATAGACAGTGCGTTTCCCTCAAAATATATGTGTCATGGAGCAACTGCCTTTTATTTATCACCCTAATAATATCCTGTATTTTTATTGGACTAAATGCAGTTTGTATGTGCTGTCCTAACCTGATCAAATTAAATAATAGACAGTGCATTTCCCTGAAAATATAGGCAGTACATTCAGCCTTTGTTTTTAGTCGGTTCATTAAGTTGCATGGAAATACGAATCACTGATACATTTTGTTCATGTCTTTATATAGTGTACCAAGAGTTGTTCACTCGCTTACAGCCATACCATCCTGAATACACCCGATCTCGTCTGATCTCGGAATTTAAGCAGGATTGGGCCTGGTTAGTACTTGGATGGGAGACGGCCTGGGAATACCAGGTGCTGTAAGCTTTTTGTTCCACTAGAGAGTGCTCTTGTGTCATGGAGCAACTGCCTTTTATTTATCACCCTAATAATATCATGTATTTTATTGGACTAAATGCAGTTTGTATGTGCTGCCCTGCCCTGATCAAATTAAATAATAGTCAGTGCGTTTCCCTCAAAATACATGTGTCTGTCTCGGTCTGCTTTTGCAAAATGTCATGCTCTTTGGAATAAAACCAGCAGGTCAACCATGGATCATGAAAAAGTGGAACGTGAATGCAAGCTGCTGTTTCTCCGACCCAATCAGACACGCTGGAGCTCCCTGTTCCTCGCTGTAGAAAGGATTGTGCGCATTCACCGAGAGCAAGGAGAACAAGCAATTCGCAATGTCTGCACAGCATTAAAGATAAAGATGTAAGTTGACAAAATTTATATTTTGTTTTAAAAGAATAATAAAAATTAATAAGCCTTGCTGATTAATGGGTGAATCCACTTGTCTCAAGTAACTAAGTTTTCTTTGCATGGTGGTGTGACAATTGTGGATGACTTGAATGAAATAATTTAACTAATTTATTTTATTTTTTATTTATTTGTGTATTTAACATGTACAATGCATAATAAAGACTTTGTACCAGAAATAGCTATAAGTAATTTTTTTATCGTTACATCTTTTATAGGTTCAATCCAGCTGAAATTGGGTTTTTGGTTGAGTATGCTGCTGTGATGAAGCCTGTTGCCATGGTCAGTAATATCCTCCAAGGGGAATCATCTGTGCATATGGGCCTCCTGCTGCCAACACCTTACCAGTTGCAGGACAAGCTGAAGAGGTTGGAGTCAACTTGCAAAATGTGTACACCTCTTGTTCACGCCCTGCAGCAAGGGATCCAGAAACGTTTTGGAGACGTCATGAAAGAGCCTGAGCTGATTGCAGCAGCAATACTCCTACCAAGATTCAGAACATCCTGGACCACAGAGGAGAACATCTTAAATGCTGGTAAATATACTTGTTTATCAATTCAAATGTGAACCAGTAGACATTGACCTATATAACTCTGTATAATATTACTGTCATTTAGGATTATAGTGTGTCAGTGACAAACCACAGGGTGGCAATATAGTTAGAAGCTCAGGTAGCTTTTAATGTCAAACATCAGCAGCTTGACAGCCTATACAGTAGAAGGGTAAGAATAATGTGCAGACTTAATTCGTTTGAAAAACGATTTATCTTGCCCTAAAACCCACAGGCCTTGACTACATCAGAAATCACCTCAACACCGACTTGGATGATGTCACCAGCGCAAACAGCGGCCTCTCTGATGAAGACGACTTCTTTGCATCCATGGAGTTGGGAAAATCACAAGTAGGAGAGCTGGAGAGGTACCTTTCATGTCTGTCCCCTGCAGGTATGGGACTTTTTTTGTTAGATATTGGAACTGGAAGTAAACATAATGCCCCATCTACAACTACATCACTCTCCTCTGATGCCTTTTAGAGAACATGCATTCAGCTTAATTTGTGTTCTGGGATACTAGGCCTGCAATATTGTTTTATTTGGCCATCTATCATGGACTGGTGCTTTTTCAGTTGATGTGTATTGCTGCTCTTTTCCTCTGCTCAGTGAGATGTGCAGTGTGGCCTAATCACAGATCAGAGTATTCATTTCTAGGCACACAGAAAAAGGGCTGTTGCTTGCCATGCAATACAAAGGTACTGAGTAGGCCTAATCAACACCTATTGATTATTTTATGTTGACCGCTTCCTTCTGGTGTGCAGTTTTCTGTTCAGCATACCTGGTATGAAATGTTTGTGTTTCCTTCTGTTGTTCTGTCACTGTGGAGACACACACATACACAGTTTATGAGAGTTTATGGGCTGCCTCATTCTAGTTCTGCCTGGTAAAAAAAAGTATAAAGGTTTGGAAATGTGTGTTACTTGTGTTTATAATTTTTTTTATTTATTATTATTATTTTATTTGATAAGAACTTGAATTTACCTGAATTATTTTAATTTAAGCTATTTTGTAATTCATTTTAATTTATTTTATTGTTGGATGAACTATAATTTGCCTAAAGATGATTATTTTGTATTTTTGTCTGTCTGATTGTTGCCTCAACAGTTACTCAGTACTTGAGTAGTTTTTTCACCAAGTACTTTTTTACTCTTACTCAAGTAATTATTTGGATGACTACTTTTTACTTTTACTTGAGTCATATTATTCTGAAGTAACAGTATTTTTACTTGAGTACAATTTTTGGCTACTCTACCCACCTCTGTATGTATATAAGCCAAACTTACCTCCCGCCAGAGAGACACATCCTCAACCTCTGACTCTGAATGCATTCAACCGTGCTGAATACAGAAACGCATGCGCGGAGCCTTCCTGATTTGGCCATGCGACTTTGACTATTGTAGATAATCCATTTGGATTGATGCCTTTTATTTCAACACCTCAGGCAAGTAAAACGTGCAATACGTAGCTTTTAGACAGGTTAGTTAACAACATACATGGTGAGAAATGTAGACGTGCGCGTATATGATAATAATATGCCATTTAGCAGACGCTTTTATCCAAAGCGACTTACAGTCATGTGCGCATACATGTTTACGTATGGGTGGTCCCAGGGATGGAACCCACTACCCTGGCGTTACAAGCGCCGTGCTCTACCAATTGAGCTACAGAGGACCACGTATAAATAGATCAATTGTGCCTTTTTGATGGAAATATTGAGGTGGGATTTTGGAGATCAGGTCATAATTTACGCGCGCTCTCTGCAAATAAGGCGGGCCAGCTGGATGTCCTAGGGCACGATATGCACCCTCTTTGCGTGGATGGCACACAGTTTGGTGTCCTCGAACAGACCGACCAGGTAAGCCTCGCTGGCCTCCTGCAGGGCCATCACGGCGGAGCTCTGGAAGCGCAGGTCGGTCTTGAAGAACAGGGCGATTTTTCTCCCCAGGCGCTGGAAGGGCACATTGCGGAGGAGCAGCTCAGTGGAGCTTTGGTAACGACGGATCTCTCTGAGACACGGTGCCGGGCCTGTAACGGGGAGGCTCTCCTGCGCGCAGCCTTGGCGGCGAGCTGCATCCTGTAGGCTTTGCCACGGGTGGATTTGCGAGCGGTTTGCTTGGTTCTGGCCATGGCGCTAGCTTCCTTCTTAGACAGTCGGAGTATAGCCTCGAAATGCCCATGTGAAATGTATGAAGCCGGCAGTGGCATCTGCTGATTGGACAACATCTCCACACCACCCCGATTGTCCCGTTGCGGAGGCCTCCTCTGTCGGCTATCGGAAGGGATGCTTTGCTTCTTTTTTTTTTGACCGCGCACCCAAAACAGTACACTGCGCGCCCAAAACAATACACTGTGCGCCCCAAAAAAACACTGTACGCCAAAAAACAATGCACTTTGCCTGCGCCCGCAATAATACACTGCGCGGCCAAAACAATAAAACACTGCCGGCCTTTACACGCAATAATAGTCGCCAAAGTCAAGAGTGAAATCTTGTGTTATAATCACCACATGTTCAATAATGGCATTTCCCCCCTTAATTCAAATTACAACCTCTCACTTTCAGTTATTTGAAATGAAATAATCTCTCAAATATCACTATATCTAAAACAAGCCATAGAAAGTTGGTTGCAATTTCAATTAAATCATCCAGAAACGACAGAACAAACTCAAATACACTAATAGGAGAAAATATATATATTTATTGATATTGTATGTTGTATAGCCTTACTTGTTGGTATCTCAGACGACCAGAACCTTAATAATAATCACCATACTTACTTCACATAGCACCGACATATAGTAGACTACTGACACTCACTCCCATGGAATGGGTATGGGGACTGGATACGCCGGGACCCAGACCCTACTGTTGTCGATCACACATATTAATGTCGCGTTCAGGGTGCTATCAGAGTTATCGGAAATACCTAGTTCCGACTGGGAAGTTTCACTTGAATGACCCTGCAAGTTCGAATTACAAGTGAGAAATTGTGAAAATGTTGTTGCCAATCTTATTGGTTTAAGAATTGTTCCGATTTCAAAACCACTTTAACACAATCCAACTTCACATTCTCGTGGAAAATGGGAAGTTGTAACTCCGACATGTAATACAGCATTCAAGTGCTAGTCGGTACTTGGAAACGGACATTTCTGACTTGCTAACTGGTTGAACGTGTTACAACAAGTATATAATATGATTGACATAACCATAATAGAAAGGCCTTGGAAGTGCCATAAGTGAAAGCCGACATTTCATTATTTTACATTAACCTCTTTAACATGTATTAAATGATTTATGAAGAAAATTGTGTAATTTAGGCTCTACGAAATATAAAATGCATTATGAAGAAAATAGTGTACTGTTGCCTACACGAAAAAGGGGCCTTTCTGACCAAAAGTGCACCAGTATCCCAAAGTATTAAAGTATTAATC
>NW_025538523.1:0-17500 GCF_020615455.1 Coregonus clupeaformis | reverse complement strand
AAGAGTTGTTCTTGTGCTTAAGGCCATACCATCCTGAATATGCCCGATATCGTCCGATATCGGAAGCTGAGCAGGATCGTGCATGGTTAGTACTTGGATGGGAGACTGCATGGGAATACCAGGTGCTGTAAGCTTTATGTTCCACTAGAGAGTACTCTTGTGTCATGGAGCAACTGCCTTTTATTTATCACCCTAATAATATCATGTATTTTTATTGGACTAAATGCAGTTTGTATGTGCTGCCCTGCCCTGCCCTGATCAATTTAAATAATAGACAGTGCGTTTCCCTCAAAATATATGTGTCATGGAGCAACTGCCTTTTATTTATCACCCTAATAATATAATGTATTTTTATTGGACTAAATGCAGTTTATATGTGCTGACCTGCCCTGTCCTGATCAATTTAAATAATAGACAGTGCGTTTCCCTCAAAATATATGTGTCATGGAGCAACAGCCTTTTATTTATCACCCTAATAATATCATGTATTTTTATTGGACTAAATGCAGTTTGTATGTGCTGCCATGCCCTGGTCAAATTAAATAATAGACAAAGCGTTTCCCTCAAAATATAGGCAGTACATTCAGCCTTTGTTTTTAGTTGGTTCATTAAGTTGCATGGAAATACGAATCACTGATACATTTTGTTCATGTCTTTTTATAGTGTACCAAGAGTTGTTCCTGCTCTTACGGCCATACCAGCCTGAATACACCAGATCTCGTCTGATCTTGGAAGCTAAGCAGGATCGGGCTTGGTTAGTACTTGGATGGGAGACTGCCTGGGAAAACCAAGTGCTGTAAGCTGTTTGTTCCATTAGAGAGTACTCTTGTGTCATGGAGCAACTGCCTTTTATTTATCACCCTAATAATATCATGTATTTTTAATGGACTAAATGCAGTTTGTATGTGCTGACCTGCCCTGCCCTGATCAATTTAAATAATAGACAGTGCGTTTCCCTCAAAATATATGTGTCATGGAGCAACTGCCTTTTATTTATCACCCTAATAATATCATGTATTTTTATTGGACTAAATGCAGTTTGTATGTGCTGCCCTACCCTGGTCAAATTAAATAATAGACAAAGCGTTTCCCTCAAAATATAGGTAGTACATTCAGCCTTTGTTTTTAGTCGGTTCATTAAGTTGCACGGAAATTCGAATCACTGGTAAATTTTGTTCATGTCTTTATATAGTGTACCAAGAGTTGTTCACTTGCTTACGGCCATACCAGTCTGAATACACCCGATCTCGTCTGATCTCGGAAGCTAAGCAGGATTAGGCCTGGTTAGTACTTGGATGGGAGACTGCCTGGGAATACCATGTGCTGTAAGCTTTTTGTTCCACTAGAGAGTGCTCTTGTGTCATGGAGCAACTGCCTTTAATTTATCACCCTAATAATATCCTGTATTTCTATTGGACTAAATGCAGTTTGTATGTGCTGCCCTGCCCTGGTCAAATTAAATAATAGACAAAGCGTTTCCCTCAAAATATAGGCAGTACATTCAGACTTTGTTTTTAGTCAGTTCATTAAGTTGCTCGGAAATACGAATCACTGATACATTTTGTTCATGTCTTTATATAGTGTACCAAGAGTTGTTCGTGCGCTTACGGCCATACCAGCCTGAATATGCCTGATCTCGTCTGATCTCGGAAGTTAAGCAGTATCGGGCCTGGTTAGTACTTGGATGGGAGACCGCCTGGGAATACCAGGTGCTGTAAAGTTTTGTTCCACTAGAGCGTACTCTTGTGTCATGGAGCAACTGCTTTTATTTATCACCCTAATAATATCATGTCATTTTATTGGACTAAATGCAGTTTGTATGTGCTGCCCTGCCCTGCCCTGATCAATTTAAATAATAGACAGTGCTTTTCCATCAAAATATATGTGTCATGGAGCAACTGCCTTTTATTTATCACCCTAATAATATCATGTATTTTTATTGGACTAAATGCAGTTTGTATGTGCTGCCCTGCCTTTGTCAAATGAAATAATAGACAAAGCGTTTCCCTCAAAATATAGGCAGTACATTCAGCCTTTGTTTTTAGTCGGTTCATTAAGTTGTCCGGAAATTCGAATCACTGATCAATTTTGTTCATGTCTTTATATAGTGTACCAAGAGTTGTTCACTCGCTTACGGCCATACCAGCCTGAATACACCTGATCTCGTCTGATCTTGGAAGCTAAGCAGAATTTGGCCTGGTTAGGACTTTGATGGGAGACCGCCTGGGAATACCAGGTGCTGTAAAAGCATGTAAGAAGCTATGACATTGTATGATAATCTGTGTTATAAACTGAGATGTGAATATATGATGTGAAATATGAAGCTATGATATGTAAAAAAAAAAAAAAAAGCTGTGAAGCTATGATGGGTTATTAGGAGCTGTGATATAAGAAGCTTTGACATGTAATTAAAAGCTCTGAAGCTATGGTGTTTCATAAGGAGCTATGACATGATATAGGAAGCTATGATGTGGAGGAATTAAAATAAAAATAAAAATAAAAAAATACATCTGATCTTGGAAGCTAAGCAGGATTGGGCCTGGTTAGTACTTGGATGGGAGACCGCCTGGGAATACCAGGTGCTGTAAGCTTTTTGTCCCAGTAGAGCGTGCTCTTGTGTCATGGAGCAACTGCCTTTTATTTATCACCCTAATAATATCATGTATTTTTATTGGACTAAATGCAGTTTGTATGTGCTGCCCTACCCTGGTCAAATTAAATAATAGACAAAGCGTTTCCCTCAAAATATAGGTAGTACATTCAGCCTTTGTTTTTAGTCGGTTCATTAAGTTGCACGGAAATTCGAATCACTGGTAAATTTTGTTCATGTCTTTATATAGTGTACCAAGAGTTGTTCACTTGCTTACGGCCATACCAGTCTGAATACACCCGATCTCGTCTGATCTCGGAAGCTAAGCAGGATTAGGCCTGGTTAGTACTTGGATGGGAGACTGCCTGGGAATACCATGTGCTGTAAGCTTTTTGTTCCACTAGAGAGTGCTCTTGTGTCATGGAGCAACTGCCTTTAATTTATCACCCTAATAATATCCTGTATTTCTATTGGACTAAATGCAGTTTGTATGTGCTGCCCTGCCCTGGTCAAATTAAATAATAGACAAAGCGTTTCCCTCAAAATATAGGCAGTACATTCAGACTTTGTTTTTAGTCAGTTCATTAAGTTGCTCGGAAATACGAATCACTGATACATTTTGTTCATGTCTTTATATAGTGTACCAAGAGTTGTTCGTGCGCTTACGGCCATACCAGCCTGAATATGCCTGATCTCGTCTGATCTCGGAAGTTAAGCAGTATCGGGCCTGGTTAGTACTTGGATGGGAGACCGCCTGGGAATACCAGGTGCTGTAAAGTTTTGTTCCACTAGAGCGTACTCTTGTGTCATGGAGCAACTGCTTTTATTTATCACCCTAATAATATCATGTCATTTTATTGGACTAAATGCAGTTTGTATGTGCTGCCCTGCCCTGCCCTGATCAATTTAAATAATAGACAGTGCTTTTCCATCAAAATATATGTGTCATGGAGCAACTGCCTTTTATTTATCACCCTAATAATATCATGTATTTTTATTGGACTAAATGCAGTTTGTATGTGCTGCCCTGCCTTTGTCAAATGAAATAATAGACAAAGCGTTTCCCTCAAAATATAGGCAGTACATTCAGCCTTTGTTTTTAGTCGGTTCATTAAGTTGCACGGAAATTTGAATCACTGGTAAATTTTGTTCATTTCTTTATATAGTGTACCAAGAGTTGTTCACTCGCTTACGGCCATACCAGCCTGAATACACCTGATCTCGTCTGATCTTGGAAGCTAAGCAGAATTTGGCCTGGTTAGGACTTTGATGGGAGACCGCCTGGGAATACCAGGTGCTGTAAAAGCGTGTAAGAAGCTATGACATTGTATGATAATCTGTGTTATAAACTGAGATGTGAATATATGATGAATATGAAGCTATGATATGTAAAAAAAAAAAAAAGCTGTGAAGCTATGATGGGTTATTAGGAGCTGTGATATAAGAAGCTTTGACATGTAATTAAAAGCTCTGAAGATATGGTGTTTCATAAGGAGCTATGACATGATATAGGAAGCTATGATGTGGAGGAATTAAAATAAAAATAAAAATAAAAAAATACATCTGATCTTGGAAGCTAAGCAGGATTGGGCCAGGTTAGTACTGGGATGGGAGACCACCTGGGAATACCATGTGCTGTAAGCTTTTTGTTCCACTAGAGAGTGCTCTTGTGTCATGGAGCAACTGCCTTTTATTTATCACCCTAATAATATCATCTAATTTTATTGGACTAAATGCAGTTTGTATGTGCTGCCCTGCCCTGCTCAATTTAAATAATAGACAGTGTGTTTCCCTCAAAATACATGTGTCATGGAGCAACTGCCTTTTATTTATCACCATAATAATATCCTGTATTTTTATTGGACTAAATGCAGTTTGTATGTGCTGCCCTTCCCTGGTCAAATTAAATAATAGACAAAGTGTTTCCCTGAAAATATAGGCAGTACATTCAGCCTTTGTTTTTAGTCTGTTCAATAACCCTCCCGTTGTCCTGGTATTCTGTACACACGCCGTGCCCTCCGGGTCGAACTGTCCCCCTCTCACTAAAGGCCCAATTGGAACATGTGGGACAGTATGGGTGCGAACAGCCTTTGCAGATGTATTTGTTACACCTGGTGCACACCGTGTGTGTTTTACAGTCCTTCTTTGTGGGGCAGACCTGACACCTCTTCCTCTTACTGGGTTGTGCGGGGTTGGGTGCTTGGGCCGGTGCGTGGTCCGGTGCTGCGGGGGCGTGATCACGCCGGGGCTGATCACGATACGTAGCCCTCTGAACAGCTTTGACGAGCGCCGCAGAGGCTTCGGTGCGAGGGAGACGGGCCCTTCTTTGTATGAACGGAGTCACTAGTGCCTTTCCCAGCTGCTCGAGGAACACCCTCCTCTTGTTTCGCTTACCAGGCATCCAAGTAGGGTTGAGCTCTCGCCATATGACAAAAGCGTTGTAAGAGGACACGTCAAGGATGTTGTGGAAGATGACCAGGGGCCAGCGCGCGGTCATCCTCCTGCAGCTGTAGGTTCCAATCACCTTGTCTAGGTTGTCCACACCTCCCTTGTTGCTGTTGTAGTCTAGGACGATGGCCGGCTTCTTGTCCTGGCGACGGCTAACGTGAGCCTCGGTGTGCAGCGTGCTCAGGAGTAAGACGTTCTTGTTTTTCTTTGGCAGGTAGGACACTAGAGCGGTGGTGGGCGTGAAGGCGAACTTGGAGGAGAAGAGGAGCCTGTCCTTTGAGGCGAGCAGCGCCTGCGGGAGCTCTGGCTTGTTCTTTCTGACTGTGCCGACCACGGTGACGTTCCTGGTCAGGAGCTGGCGCGCGAGCTCGTATGAGGTGAAGAAATTGTCGCAGGTGACGTTGTGACCCCTGAGTCCCTGCGTCAAATCGAGCACGACCCTCATCCCCTGGTTCTTCTCGGGGCCTCCGCATGTGGCCTTCCCGGTGTAGACCTGCATCTTCCAGGCGTAGCTGGATTTGGAGTCGCAGGCCACCCAGGTCTTGATGCCGTATTTGGCCGGCTTGCTTGGGATATACTGGCGGAAAGGACATCGGCCTGGAGGAGAGAGAGAGAAAGAGAGAGAGAGAGAGAGAGGAGGAGAGGAAAGAGAAGAGATTAGCTTTAGCGTGTTGTGTTGTGTTGTGTTCAGTGTTGTGTTCAGTGTTGTTGTTGTGCTCTTGTACGGTGTTGTTGGCCCCGGCACACCTCTGAAAGGGACCAGTTGCTCGTCCACCGTCACGTCGGGCCCGGGGTTGTAGAGGAGCGGCAGCCTCTCGACCCACTTGTCCCAGACCTCTCTCACGGCCGCAAGTTTGTCACCGCCGCCTGCTGCGCGTCTCTCGGCTCTGGTCTGGCGGTCGTCGAAGCGAAGGAGTCTCGAGTAAGCGTGAAAGACTTTGAGCGGCATGGTTGCGCGGAAAATGGTCCTTCCGCTCTCGGCGTCCCAGAGACTAGAGGCCGCTTCGCCTCGGGACCTGTACACGCCGGCTAGGATGAGCAGCCCTACGTAGGCTCGCAGGTCTGTGGAGTCCATCGCTTTCCAGCGACCGCCGCCGCCGCGGTCGCGGTCTTCGTGGTCTTCGTGGTCGTCGTCGTCGGCGTAGTGGCGGTGGTCGTCGTCGCCGTCGCCGTCGCCGTCGCCTCGGGCTCCGTATTTTCGAACGCCCTCCAGATTGGTCATCTCCAGGATGATGTCTTCTATCTCGGGTGTGAAAAACAAGCGGAACGTGGAGAGGATGTCGCGGGCTTGGCCTACGGCCTGCCTAGTAGGCCCGGGCCTCATGTCCTCCGGCACCTCAGCAACCGGCCTGTTACTTTTTGCCGCTGCGGCGGCCCCTCCGACGCCCCGATTGTTGTCACAGGGCACCAAGCACCATAGGATTTGGCCGTTTCTCGACACGAATGTCTCTCTTTCCACTCGAGGGATATCGTGTTGTGTTCTGGGGCTGATGCTGCGGCGGCGGCTGCGGCGGCGGCTGCGGCAGCGGCGGAGGTCTCCTCGCTCTCCTCGCTCACTTTCACCTTCACCTTCACCTTCACCTTCCCCTTGTTCTTCCCCTTGTTCTTCTTCTTCTTCTTGTTGGTCGTCGTCGTCGTCGTCGTCGTCATCGTCTCGTTCGTCTTCTACGCCTTGACCTTCTTCTACTTGGACATCGTCCTCTGCGGCGGCGGCGGCAGCGGCTGCGGCGTCGTAGTCGTCGTCGTTGTCGTCCTCTGTGGTCTCCTCATCCTCTGGGTTGTATTCCTCCCCGTCTTCTTCTTCGGACGCTTCCTCGTCCGCTTCCTCGTCGCAGTCAGAGTCATTGGAAAATATATGTTCTAGGACCTGTTTGGCCGTGAATCGCACAGCACTCATAATAGCTTCGGCACCCAGGCTGGGGAAGTCCCCAAGACCTCTCTCTTCGGCACGTGTCCGGACATGCCACGGAGGCAATATTAGTAGTAGTAGTAGTAGTAGTAGTAGTAGTAGTAGTAGTAGTAGTAGTAGTAGTAGTAGTAGTAGTAGTAGTAGTAGTAGTAGTTGTTCTTGGTGTTCTTGGTGTTGCTGTTTTTGTTTTCGGCTTACCTAGTACCTCTGGCTCAGAGCTTATGCCTCTAACGTGTAGCCTGGGTCCGTTTGACCCCAGCCAGGACAGGACAGGACAACGCTAGGGGTTACACAGCAACTCGCTCTTACACTCTGACACGTAGCCTGGGTCGTTTTGACCCGGTCAGGACAGCAGGTGGAGACATACAGCCACTAGCTCTAACACATAGGCACTGACACGTAGCCTGGGTCGTTTTGACCCGGTCAGGACAGCAGGTGGAGACATACAGCCACTAGCTCTAACACATAGGCACTGACACGTAGCCTGGGTCGTTTTGACCCAGTCAGGACAGCAGGTGGAGACATACAGCCACTCGCTCTAACACCTAGGCTCTAACACGTAGCCTGGGTCTTTTTGACCCGGTCAGGACAGCAGGTGGAGACATACAGCCACTAGCTCTAACACATAGGCACTGACACGTAGCCTGGGTCGTTTTGACCCGGTCAGGACAGCAGGAGGAGATATACAGCCACTCACTCTAACACCTAGGCTCTAACACGTAGCCTGGGTCCTTTTGACCCGGACAGGACAGGACAGCGGGAGGAGATATACAGCCACTAGCTCTAACACCTAGGCTCTAACACGTAGCCTGGGTCCTTTTGACCCCAGCCAGGACAGGACTGGACTGGACAACGCTAGGGGTTATACAGCCACTCACTCTGACACGTAGCCTGGGTCTTTTTTTTTTTTGACCCGGACAGGACAACGGGAGGGTTATTTTCTCCCAACCCCACATAGACACTTTCTGGACTAGCTGTATCGCACTCAAGGAATGGCGTGGAACGCAAACTCATTATTGCCGACATGTCAGAATAGCGACGATGTGTGTCGAAGGAATAGAACATGGGCAGCACAGAATAGGTTTTGGAATCGAATAACTTGATGTCTGTCTACGTAGACACCACGATTGCTTGTATCTAGCCATGAAACCATGATCTATGTTTACAACAAATAACAACTACTATTACAAAATGTCATGTTTTAATACTAATCACAAATATATAATTTGACAAAACATTAACCAAAAACTGAAAACTGAAATAATTATGAATATAATATAATTAATTATTTTTATGGGAGTGGTCATTGAATCCACAATATAACAGGTCCGTGTCTCACAGACAAACAACATCCATCGAAGCTATGTCGACTTTCCAGAACACAGAAAACGTCAAGGGGGATTCTTGCTGCATCACTGCAGTGTTTGACATACACACGTCGGACTCCAGTCACGTAACTACTACCGACAATACCACCACCGTCGTCGGCACCGTGATCGGTCTGGGCATCGGAGGGTCGACTCGACTGAATCTGAGCACCATCAACTTCAACGACATCTATTCTGCGTTCAATCGAGTAGTGAAGAACATACCCATACTTCTCGGGTACACGGTGAAAAGCCTCTCGGTCATGCCCAACAACAAACTGGAGGTAAGACTATTTGTCGAACCCAAATATAGTCTGTTGAGGTATGAGCTGTGGCTCGTTCGGGTCGTAGGACAGGCTCTGCTCTTGTGGTTTTACCACGGTGCAGTGTCACACATCATGGTGACACACCGGGACCATTTGCAGAAGATACACCGTGAAGCTGTGGGATGGTGTCCCTGTGCAACGTTGACCGGTTTCGACGACAGCGAGTCTTGTACTTGTGCTTTGTACTACGACATGTGGGACATGGACGTTCGTCACAGCCACGTCCGAGACCATTTGTTGACATATCGGACATATCGGCAAATGCCATGCGATATCTCTTCCGTGTGTAGCGGTGTCCACATGACAGATCTCTCAGATGAGGAACAGACACTTCTGATGAAGAAAGTCGCCTGGATATTTCAAGGCTTTTCTGTTGCCCCCAAACAACACGCCATGACGAGGATCCGTTCGAGCCTAGGCATACCTTGTGATTTCACGAAAACCCAAAATATTGTACCGCAAGTATACAAGTTGACAGACTGTCAGAATGAAACATGTGCGGAGATGTACAATTGTCAGCAAGCCGAAGACCAGATGACATGTATTCACTTGTTGAGGAAATGGACATCTTGGGTTTCCAGCATTGTCGTCGAGTAGTGACACACACCTACAATATTACAAGGAAATCACCAGATTCTTTAGAAAGTAAACATTTCACTGTAATGTCTGTACCTACAATGTGACCAATAAAAGTTGATTTGATTTGATTTGCAAGGGTCCCGTTCGCAGCACACACTCGCTCTAACACTCTAACACGTAGCCTGGGTCGTTTTGACCCCAGCCAGGACAGGAGAGGACAACGCTAGGGGTCATACAGCCACTCGCTCTAACACATAGGCACTGACACGTAGCCTGGGTCTTTTTTGAACCGGACAGGACAGCGGGAGGAGATATACAGCCACACGCTCTAACACATAGGCACTGACACATAGGCTGGGTCGTTTTGACCCCGGACAAGAAAGGACAGGACAGGACAGCGGGAGGAGATATACAGCCACTCGCTCTAACACCTAGGCTCTGACACGTAGCCTGGGTCTTTTTGACCCCGGAAAGGACAGCGGGAGGAGATATACAGCCACTCACTCTAACACATAGGCACTGACACGTAGCCTGGGTCTTTATGACCCGGACAGGACAGCGGGACGGGATATACAGCCACTCACTCTAACACGTAGCCTGGGTCTTTTTGACCCGGACAGGACAACGGGAGGGTTATCAAAGACCTATCATTTTACAGCGGTATAATGCCGACATCTAGTGGTCATACAACATACAGGGTGAACGAAAACACATGCAAACGCAACGCATAACCGCCAGGGGGGCTTTACCGCCTTGTGGACTGTGTGCTTTTCTAATAACTAATAGCTTTTCTAACACGCTGTCCTTGGACAGTTGAATGGAACCTAGATTAGGCTTCACTGAGCCTTGCAATGATCATGAGCACATTTACCTAGGTGTGCTTGTGTGTGCATTCTCATTGTCTCCCCCTAGCGTTCCTATAGTGTCTTTACCTATTCAGGCATAGGCAATAGCGGCTGCAACGATGCTTTTCTAATAACTTCACTCTAACACGCTGTCCTTGGACAGTTGAATGGAACCTAGATTAGGCTTCACTGAGCCTTGCAATGATCATGAGCACATTTACCTAGGTGTGCTTGTGTGCATTCTCATCGTCTCCCCCTAGCGTTCCTATAGTGTCCTTACCTATTCAGGCATAGGCAATAGCGGCTGCAATGATCTGATACAAGTGTAATGAATATGCTAGTTCGGATATGATAGCAATAACGGAGAGACAGATCTAAAGGATAAATAAACATAAACAATGAAATGAGAGACACAGACGTGTTCAATGACATGTTTAGTTGTTTACGTTTATTCGGTGTCATTGACATACAACATGCTGTACGGGGAACTGGGGTTGGTATTAGTGATCGGCCTCAGCTCTTGCTAAATCCAGGGTCCAGGAAATCTCGTGGTGTTGGTTGTTTCCAACGATGACTGTTGCCCCTGTCATCTTCTTTACTTTTAGTCTTGTGAAGGTTGGACTAGGAGTTGCTGCGGTGCTGCAAATTGCACGTGTCTCACGGGGTAGTCAGACAAGCTTTTCACTGACGGGTCGACGTAGCTCGCAAGCATGGCTAACAGAGAGTCGAGATGGTGGTAGTGTGTCAACTCTAGGTACATGGGTCTTGTGAAGGGACTGTCCTTGGGTCCTATCATTGCATTGACTCCGTCACGGCTGAGGGATTTCACATTGACACGGTCCAGGGTTTCCTTCTCGTGATCTGTCAGGGTCCTGTTCTTCAACAGGAGACAGTTGTACCACGAGGCCATTGCGTTAGTCGATTCGGTGGTGATCCTGGTGTAGATTACTGGTGGCGATGTAGGAGTGTATAGGAGGTCTGCTTGGGTTATCCGAGGTGGGTTTGATGAGAGCGCAGAGCGAGTTGTTGTCACAGTGATCGACTGGGCAGAGTTTGCTGTGCCCAGATAAGGTTTCCCCAGAGGAGCGCTCAGTGACAATCGCTCTCGAGCTTAACCCGTATATAGTTCCTCATGCGGTCCCGGTGATTTTCGTCTAGACATCTAGATATTGACGGCTCTACCTGAAGTAACCTCATTTGGAACCGTTTGGCATTGACTGCAACCCGCATCCAATATGATGAGCGTGCCTCCCTGGAGTCTTCCGACATGGACACGAACTGGACCTGGGCTATGGGGTTGCTGAACTGTACACTGCGGTGTTGGTCTTGTTGCTTCTTGTTGTTCTTCTCATTCACGGTTGTCTCCACTTGATCCTCGCCCGGTACCGGGTAACGTCCGCGTCTGCGCCTGCTTCCGCCTCTGCGTCTGCGTCTGCGTCTGCGTCTGCGTCGTGGGACGAGTTTCGTGATTTGAGCACTCGTTTAGCACGTCACACAGGGAATTGCATTGGGATGTCATGGAGGATTGGGCTGTCTCGGTAGAGAGGTTGTGATCGTTGTGCCCCGAGCACCGTTTCTTGGTAATCGGTCTGGGTTTAGGTCTGTGTGTATCGATATTGGCCTTGTGAGACATAATGTATGCTGTTCGAAACCTAATGACTCGGTTCTATGATTATACTGTAGCGTCTATGGGATCCGTGTGTGTGTGTGTGTGTGTGTGTGTGTGTGTGTGTGTGTGTGTGTATGGTTAATGTAGGGTGGAGTTGTTTAAGGCCCACGATATCTAAAAGTATACGCAGCAAGTTCCCGTGGCTCAACTGTTTCTGCACCCAGGTGCTTAATTGTCTAGCCCCTATGTGTGTGAACATGAGAGTCGAAACTCAGCTGGCCTCCTCGGCAAGTAGACGGGTATCCTGGGTAGACCCTAAAGACCTGTGTTATAGGAACATAATGTTCAACCAGGAAAAAATGAAAAACAGGAAGACTGTAGATGGGCCATTGACCTGGGTTTCGGATGATGTCTCTCGTGTTGAAATCGACCAAGATCACGACAAGGAAGATCACGGCTAAGAGGAATAAAAACGTACATGCGGTGTACATTTTACATGTTCTCTTTGTATAGTCCTTTAGCAGGACTCTCCCTACGCCACAACACCACAGCAGCAACCAAGCACCAAGGAAAACACTTACCAAACCAGGACTAACATCTCCACACGTAGAGCGTGTAGCCCAACTAGGGCTCATTTGACCAACCCCGGGCCCCTAGCCTAGAGCATTTGTCAAAGGGTGCATAACCACATCCAACCAAGGTGTGCACTGGGCTTAAATGTGGGCCAGGTTAGACTGTCCGTGTGCACAGACTATAGACCTACTCCATTTGGCTGTTACTCGATTGGATAACGCTTTGAACCGAAATGGGGTTGAAACACAAGGCTATCCACGCAATGCTTGCAAACCCTCACCTGGCACCGTTCGAATTGATCGACAGACCCTGCAAGCGACAGGATTGGACTCTGATAGACCATCTCATGGTAATCCACAAAGTGAAGGAAAGTGACTACATCGAGGGTGATACTCAGGCGTCCATAGTGAACATGGCCAGAACTCTGGCACTTTGCTACATCTCTGAGACTGCAGCCAGCCTGTGTGTAGTGCTCGTAAAGGACGGCTCCGTGGCCCAGAAACCATCCGTGAGGGAGCTCAGACTCAACCGAACCCCTGTACCTCACATAGAGTTCTGTAAGCGTAATCTGTGCGCCATAGAATACACCATGATGAAGCTGTTGGCCGACATGGGTATGAAAAACGACTTGTTTCTAGTGACCGGTGCCAAGGGAGACTCCTCCGAGGGCGAGCTCCTAAAGGGAACCTCGGTCGATAACCTGGTGTCTTTCCACCAGAAGTACCTGGAGTACCGGGAGTGCCAGGACGACATGGTATTCGCAAACATGCTCGACCGTTTCGAAGATCTGAATCCCGCAGAGTGTCAACTCTCCGCCGTAGATCCCGCAGACGGCTCGATAGACAGACCCGAGGGACTCGAGGGCGTCTTTGTGGCGACCTTCGCGGACAACGAAACTATACAAGTGTCTGTATTGCGGGACGCGTGTCTACGGTGTACCACCACAGAGGCCGACACGCTGCTCGTGGAGTTGGCAAACATTCTGAAGGGTAGTGTGACCGTGTGCACCGGAGATTCAGATGTGGTGGCCGTGCTGACGGCTTGCGGCCGCGAGGGCATTACCATGAGGCTAGACAACAAGAGCTACCACAAGGATCAAGACATGCACATGTCAACCTTTGGAGAGCTGCTGTTTGCCATTCCCGAACACAGCACCCAAAGAAACATGGCGTTTGGGGAGCTGGCTTCGAGCGAGAATAGGTTCCGAGTGCTTTCCGACATCTCAGCCGAGGAAGAATACCTGCTCCCGGTGCCTCGAAAACAACATGACGCTTTGGAGGTCATTCTGGATGATCACGGCAATGTCAACTTTAAAGAGAAACTAGCTAGGTACCTTTACCTAGGCGGGATCAGGGGATCTCTCTACTGCACCTTTCTGTACAGGTTCTTTGAGTCAACCGCCCGGAACAGATTGCACGGTTTGGCCCTGGCTGTAAACAACGGCCGTCTCTGTGCCGAAACAGCCTGTTATATCTTCGAAACCCTGTGCCCCACATCTGACGAGAGTCCGCTATCGAGATCCGAATCGGATAACCCCCCGTCTACCGGCAAGAAGAGGACGATCTCCTGTGTCGAGGGACACCAAGTCTCCGATCTCTACCTAGACAAAGACGCAGAATATAAGGTGGTCCTGATGAAAGAACAGAAACATGTAATGAATTGCCTCAAGCGGTTGAGTAAAGAGTACATGAACGGGATGATACCGAGGGGCAGTTACGGACGTTTCTTGAGGTTGAACCGATCAGGGCCCCACTTTTACATGCGCGTGAAAGGAGATGTACTCCGAGACGAGACAGACCGAACGGAAAAGCTGGTTTTCATGATTCTATGTGGGACCGATTATAACATCGTTCCTATGGGACTAGGGATGAAGAGATTGCTGACCGGAGTGGTGACCAACTACCAGTCATTTTCGTCTTGGTGCAAAGGGGTGAAGATGCTACTGTGGGGAGCAGGATCTCCTCGGGAGTGTGACTATCACACTATGGGTATGAAGCTGGCTGATTTCACAAAGATCCCAACAAAGACCCGGTCTAGGTACTGGACAGAGTTGAATTGCGGATTAATGGCTAAGACCATGAAATATGTCTGGGAATTGTGGAACCTGGAGAGGCCTAGACCCGGACCCAACTATGGGTTCTCTGTACACGACGGCGGTGGCATAGTCCGCTTTGACTGTGACGCCTCTAATGAAATGGAACCTCGAGGCCGTGATGATGATGTTTTACATGCTGTTCTATATGGACAGCAGAGGATGTGAGGTGACTGTGGTCTGTCTGTACTAAGTGTGTTATGCTGTATACAATAAACTCTATCATACCTATCTGACTGAAATACATCTAGTCTCTTACTCTAGTCTCTTACTTATAAAGCTTGTCATTTGATAAGGTCTGGAACATCACGGGGCCCTTGTCAATGTGCACCACATGTGCCCTAATGTGGACAGTAATGAGGACAACATACGATAACATACATATGACAATATGTATAGGATATACTATACTCGCTAAGGTATACGTGCACATGCAAGAACATCTTCTCTGAATGGTCTGAATGGTGTAGTAGATGCACACATACCCATGCTTGGATATATGAGCGAGGATGGACCCAAGATAGGCTGGCATATCAGACCACTTACCACTGTTAGACTGCCTTTGACAATGGAATAATTGTATGGATGTAACCCTCTGGCCTTGAAATGAACAAGGAGACACAGGTGTTTCACTCTTTCCACTCACAGGTGTTTATTTCGTTTGTAGTACACGGATCTTGGTTGGTTTGGTAAAGGACTCAGCTCTACTAGTCAGGCACTACATAACACAAAGACATCTTCCATAGACATTGTTGGCATATCAAACACATGCATGTTAAACGAAAACACTACCAAGGAGATGAAACTCCTATTGGCCTCAGGGACCGTAGTGAAGGGTGTATTGCCCCTGAACAGTTGTTCCAGTGTATTAATCAATGCCATTCGATCTTTTCGGTTTACACGGAACTCTGATTCTTCTTCAGGAAGCAGTTGACCATGATCAATCAGTACTTCTATTGCGGGCAAGATACGAGTGATCCTCTGGATGTAGGAACACATCGCAGGCATAGACAGTAAATCGTTGACTCTACCACCAAGTGCGCGTCGCACCTGGGTTGTGAGGTTATATTCGGGAGGATCCGTCCTGACTGAAACAGACACACAGACACATAGAGTACCTTAAGTTAAGAGCGAGTCATGATCAACATATCCAGGCCTTGACTTCACAGTACAGTTGTTTGCACTCACCAACTTTTTCCCCTTGGTCCGTACATAAACAGGTCATCATATAGGTAGGGATCGCTCTCATGTATAACCTCGAGGAATCCAATTGCCCGTTCCTCGGTCTTGAGGCAGTGGTCGATTAACTTGTACATCGTCGTGACCCTATTGGTCTTACTGTCATATGACCTGAGTGTATCCCCACCATCCGGGTATCGCGTGAGGACTTGTTCAACGGTACCTCCGATCACTGTATGCCTCTCTGCTATGTCATCCTTGAACCGCTCCAATGTATTACGATACTCCATTATACAGGCTGATGTTGTTTGTGACCGTGAATGTATATGTGGTAAAGGGGTTACTCCTTCATATGTGTGACTGTGAATGTATATGTGGTAATGCGTTAATCCTTCATATATACAGTGGGGAAAAAAAGTATTTAGTCAGCCACCAATTGTGCAAGTTCTCCCACTTAAAAAGATGAGAGAGGCCTGTAATTTTCATCATAGGTACACGTCAACTATGACAGACAAATTGAGAAAAAAAATCCAGAAAATCCCATTGTAGGATTTTTTAATGAATTTATTTGCAAATTATGGTGGAAAATAAGTATTTGGTCACCTACAAACAAGCAAGATTTCTGGCTCTCACAGACCTGTAACTTCTTCGTTAGAGGCTCCTCTGTCCTCCACTCGTTACCTGTATTAATGGCACCTGTTTGAACTTGTTATCAGTATAAAATACACCTGTCCACAACCTCAAACAGTCACACTCCAAACTTCACAATGGCCAAGACCAAAGAGCTGTCAAAGGACACCAAAAACAAAATTGTAGACCTGCACCAGGCTGGGAAGACTGAATCTGCAATAGGTAAGCAGCTTGGTTTGAAGAAATCAACTGTGGGAGCAATTATTAGGAAATGGAAGACATACAAGACCACTGATAATCTCCCTCGATCTGGGGCTCCACGCAAGATCTCACCCCGTGGGGTCAAAATGATCACAAGAACGGTGAGCAAAAATCCCAGAACCACACGGGGGACCTAGTGAATGACCTGCAGAGAGCTGGGACCAAAGTAACAAAGCCAACCATCAGTAACACACTACGCCGCCAGGGACTCAAATCCTGCAGTGTGAGACGTGTCCCCCCTGCTTAAGCCAGTACATGTCCAGGCCCGTCTGAAGTCCATTTGGATGATCCAGAAGAGGATTGGGAGAATGTCATAAGGTCAGATGAAACCAAAATATAACTTTTTGGTAAAAACTCAACTCGTCATGTTTGGAGGACAAAGAATGCTGAGTTGCATCCAAAGAACACCATACCTACTGTGAAGCATGGTGTTGGAAACATCATGCTTTGGGGCTGTTTTTCTGCAAAGGGACCAGGACGACTGATCCGTGTAAAGGAAATAATGAATGGGGCCATGTATCGTGAGATTTTGAGTGAAACCCTCCTTCCATCAGCAAGGGCATTGAAGATGAAACGTGGCTGGGTCTTTCAGCATGACAATGATCCCAAACACACCGCCCGGGCAACGAAGGAGTGGCTTCGTAGAAGCATTTCAAGGTCATGGAGTGGCCTAGCCAGTCTCAGATCTCAACCCCATAGAAAATCTTTGGAGGGAGTTGAAAGTCTGTGTTGCCCAGCGACAGCCCCAAAACATCACTGCTCTAGAGGAGATCTGCATGGAGGAATGGGCCAAAATACCAGCAACAGTGTGTGAAGACTTACAGAAAACGTTTGACCTGTGTCATTGCCAACAAAGGGTATATAACAAAGTATTGAGAAACTTTTGTTATTGACCAAATACTTATTTTCCACCATCATATGCCAATAAATTCATTAAAATCCTACAATGTGATTTTCTGGAATTTTTTTCTCATTTGTCTGTCATAGTTGACGTGTACCTATGATGAAAATTACAGGCCTCTCTCATCTTTTTAAGTGGGAGAACTTGCACAATTGGTGGCTGACTAAATACTTTTTTTCCCCACTGTATAT
>NW_025538522.1:0-18820 GCF_020615455.1 Coregonus clupeaformis | reverse complement strand
TTGAGCAAGCCTTAACCTAATTGCTCTGGATAAGAGCGTCTGCTAAATGACTTAAATGTAAAGAATTAGACCTATCACTAAAAGCTTGAGTCATACAAAAGTTATACTTAAATCCGAACTGGTTCTTTAGCAAATTAGTAAGATTGTCTCACCCAATGTTCAAGAATGGCCTTTTTCCCTTTATTCAGATTACAACCACTCACTTTCAGTTATTTTAAAAGGACATCATCTCCCAGATATCACTATTTCTAAAACAAGCCATAGAAAGTTGGTTGCAATTTCAATTTACTGCTCCAGTAACGACAGAACAAATACACATCGACAGATTTTTCACCTAGTCGGCTCGGGGATTAGAACCAGCGACCTTTCGGTTACTGGCACAACGCTCTTTACCACTAAGCTAATTTCTGTCAACCGAATGGTGGTTAAACTCAAATATACTAATTGACAAAAAACCTTAATTTTTTGACAAAATGTTGAAAAGGTATAATCTTTGTAAATGATATCATCGGTAGAACTGGTGGAGTTATGTCGCGACATGCAGCTAACAAAAACATATGGAAATGTCTGCTCTGACCCAAAATTATAACCAAATAATTGCAGCCTTACCGCAAAAATGGAAGTAGGAAAGTGGAAGGAGGGAGAAAGTAAGGAACTTGTCTGTTGGCCTTGCATTAAAGAACATAATTGGTTAAGGAAAATTGTGGATAAATAAAAAAATATATCAGTTTCATTTAAGGACCAAAAGATTGACAGTCTCATGTAGATTGCCAAAATAAGTTGGGAAGAGATTTTTAACGATACCGATCCCATGGCATAGTGTTTATGAACTGATTAGAAAACGACACGGGATTCAAAACTTAGAATCTTTCAATTTAAATTATTATATAAAATTCTTGCTACCAATAGAGTGTTATTTATATGGGGGATACAATCTTCCCAGCTCTGCAATTTTGCTGCGACGAGACAGAATCATTAGATAATTTGTTTTGGTACTGTCCATTCTGTAGCTTGTTTTTGGACACAGTCCAGGAATTGCTAAAGGATTACACATTTTCCTGGAGCTAACCCTGCAGATAGCACTACTGGGTGATCTGAAAAGTCATAGTCAATCGATCAATAACATAATAATACTATTAGCAAAAATGTTTATTTTCAATTCCACAATCTGTAGAAACATGAGAATAGAAAGGTTCAGAACTTTTGTAAAACATCACAGTACAGTTGAAATATATATTGGCAAATGAAATCCTTATGGATGGGGTGTGAAAAGATAGATGGGAGGTGTTGAATGGAATTGAAGGATGGGACTCATAACAACTAACAACAAACAATAACAAGATAACTAATAATGTAGGCAAATCGCTGTGCTCCATAATAAGTGTATAGGTTGTAGGTTGGAAGCTTTTTGTGAAGGAGCACAGTTAGAAAGATATGGCATATAGAAGCAAACCGGATGGACATCATGAAAATTATCGGAGAGGTTGAGAGTAGAAGAAGTTCAGGAGAAAGAACAAACAAAATGTATTATTGTAAAATTGACTGTGTCCATAAAATGTAGATAGTGGGAAGTAAAGGCCTAGGCATTGTTGTTCACTAGTTTACTCCAAGTGGGGAAAGGGTGGCGGGGTTGGAAAGTAATGAAGGGTAATATATATATATATTTTTAAAGGATATGTATGTGTATGTGTATGTATGTATGTATGTATGTATGTATGTATGTATGTATGTATGTATGTGTGTATGTAACTGTATGTATGTATGTATGTTGTATGTGGGTGTGTATGTGTGTGTGTGATTCTTATGTATATGTATGTGTATATATCTGTGTGTATATATTGTGATGTGTTGTATATATGTAAATAATAATATATGTATATATATATATATATATATATATATACTATAAATACAAAATTAAATAAAAAAAAGTTATCTCATGTCACCCCGCGTCCTCCGCACACTCCACTGGCTTCCAGTTGAGGCTCGCATTTATTACAAGACCATGGTGCTTACCTATGGAGCTATGAGGGGAACGGGCACCTCCTTACCTTCAGGCTCTGGATCAGACCCTACAACCCAAACGAGGGGCACTACGTTCATCCACACTCTGGCCTGCTAGCTCCCTACCTCCACGGAAGCACAGTTCCCGCTCAGCCCAGTCAAAGCTATTCGCTGCTCTGGCACCCCAATGGGGGAACAAGCTCCCCCACGACGCTAGGACAGCGGAGTCACTGACCACCTTCCGGAGACACTTGAAACCCTACTTCTTTAAGGAATACCTGGAATGGTATAAAGTAATCCTTCTTCCCCCACCCTCCATAAAAAAAAAGTGGTTGTCCCACTGGCTATCATAAGTTGAATACACCAATTTGTAAGTCGCTCTGGATAAGACCGTCTGCTAAATGATGTAAATGTAAATAAATACATTTTGATTTACATGTCATTATTTAATAGGCTATGTAGCTTTGATACTAGGTTATGATAATGTGATGTAATTAGCTAAATATATAGCCTCTCCCTGACGTGTAATGTGAGAGGAAGATTTGCATTTCTAACATTGCACCTGAAGACAGATTTGATCCCTGCTAGCTAACGTTAGCTAGCTGGCTAGCTCATAATAAAGCAAACCTGACAACATGTTTGATACATGTTGCCAGCTTACTTTTAATAATGTTTCAACTCGAACTGGCTAGCTACTGTAAGATTGCCTGTAGTTATTGAACTCCGCCTGCTGGACCCATGAGGCAAACTCTGTCATATCCAGGATGGAGTGTAATGCACTCCACCCCTCCTGCCACCTGACTGCACATGTCCATGACATATAATACATTACATAGATGGAAGGGACTTCATCACCCACTGGAGACGTGAAGACAGAACCTCACCCCAGAGAGCTGTGCATGTCAGTGTGTTAGCCAAATCCTTAGATTTGGGTAAATAGACCATAGAAATAGAAATGCCATTCCATAAAAAATTAAATAATAATAATAATACATACATACATAATAATAATAATAATAATAATATAATATTTAATGCACAACTGTAAGTCGCTCTGGATAAGAGCGTCTGCTAAATGACTAAAATGTAAAATGTAAAATTCTAGTTCTGGTTA
Organism: Coregonus clupeaformis; assembly: GCF_020615455.1. Lineage (NCBI taxonomy): Eukaryota > Metazoa > Chordata > Actinopteri > Salmoniformes > Salmonidae > Coregonus > Coregonus clupeaformis. Next base: position 15,702 of record NW_025538522.1, on the reverse strand, counting down.
GACAGCTGAATTTGTACTCTAGACACAACTGATTTTGATTTGTTAGGTAAAGTGTAGGCATACTGTCATTATAAGCACATCAATATGATATTTACAGCAGAAAATGTTTTGTCTTTGTAACCCGAACACATCCATCGATTTTTTGTTGATGTATCTACTCAAGCTGGGCGATGTTTGTGCAATGTCCACATGTAGCCTAGTCTTGGGACCAGTCTTTTTAGCTAAAATCCCACTCCTGTCATTTTCCTTTCGGCAATCTCAACGTTCAATATGCAGCCGGATTTACTCAGCGTTGGGATCACTTCATAAATTAAGTCATTAGAACATGCAAAGCCACGCTCCTATTTTGGGGGAAGCGTCCCGGTATCGTCCTAAGTTGGCTTCTTTCAGCGGTACTTTTGAAGCTCTCAAATAACAAGAAAATGCCCAAAGGTTGTTGTGTCGTGGGGTGTACGTTTAATAAGAGGAGAAACCCAGACCTCTGGTTTTTCAGTCTACCAAATCCCAAAGAGAGCCTCACAGAAGAGTGCTGTGGCTCTGGTCTATCAAACGTGAGGATGCCCTCAGGTAGCCTGTAGGACCTGGCTTCGTCACACACTACGTGTGTAGTAAACACTTCATTACAGGTAAGTAAAGGCATTATTGTTCACATTAGACATGGTTTACAGCCCTCTAACCAATTGTACTATTATGTGTGTTTTTCCGCGTTATTTGTAATTTATTCTGTACATAATGTTTCTGCCATCGTCTCTTATAACCAAAAAGAGCTTCTGTATATCAGGACAGCGATTACTCACTTCGTATTGGACAAAGATTTTTTCTTCAACAAGTCGGAAGCAAAGGATATCCTACAGACACCCGACAAGGCCCAAATCCCTGTCATTCGCATGAGATAGAAACAGAGATATCGTGGACGTAGGCCAGGGTGCCTTGTAAGGATCCGACGGCGAGCGAGTAAACTGCCTCTTCCATCAATTCTATTAGCCAATGTTCAATCATTTGAGAATACATTGGATGACCCTAGATCTGATTTATCCTACCAACGGGACATTAAAAACTGTAATATCTCATGTTTCACTGAGTTGTGGCTGAACGACGACATGGACAAAATACAGCTAGCGGGCTATACGCTACATCAGCAGGATAGAATGGCTGACTCCAGTAAGACAAGGGGTGGCGGCCTGTGTATATTTGTAAACAACAGCTGGTGCACAAAATCAAATACTAAGGAAGTCTCGAGGTTTTGCTCGCCTGAGGTAGAGTATCTTATGATAAGCTGTAGACCACACTATTTACCAAGAGAGTTTTCATCTACATTTTTCATAGCTGTCTATTTACAACCACAAACCAACACTTGCAATGAATGAGCTGTATAAGGCCATAAGTCAACAGGAAAACGCTCATCCAGAGGCAGCGCTCCTAGGGGCCGGGGACTTTAATGCAGGGGAACTTAAATCCGTTCCACCTCATTTCTACCAGCATGTTAAATGTGCAACCAGAGGAAAAGAAAACTATAGACCACCTTTACTCCACACACAGAGACGCATAAAAAGCTCTCCCTCGCCCTCCATTTGGCAAATCTGACCATAATTATATCCTCCTGATTCCTGCTTATAAGCAAAAACTAAAGCAGGAAGAACCAGTGACTTCGGTTAATAAAAGTGGTCAGACACGCAGATGCTAAGCTACAGGACTGTTTTGCTAGCACAGACTGGAACATGTTCCGGGGATTCTTCAGATAGCATTGAGGAGTACACCACATCAGTCCTGGCTTCATCAATAAGTGCATTGATGATGTCGTCCCCACAGTGACCGTACGTACATACCCCAACCAGAAGCCATGGATTACAGGAAACATCCGCATCTGAGCTAAAGGGTAGAGCTGCCGCTTTCAGGAGCGGGACTCTAACCCCGGACGCTTATAAGAAATCCCGCTATGCCCTCCGACCGAACCATCAAACAGGCAAAGAGTCAATACAGGACTAAGATTTAATCATACTACACCGGCTCTGATGCTCGTCGGATGTGGCAGGGCTTGAAAACTAATACAGACTACAAAGGGAAGCACAGCCGCGAGCTGCCCAGTGACACAAGACTTCCAGACGAGCTAAACCACTTCTATGCTCGATTCGAGGCAAGCAACACTGAAGCATGCATGAGAGCACCAGCTGTTCCGGATGACTATGTGATCACGCTCTCCGTAGCCAATGTGAGTAAGACTTTTAAGCAGGTCAACATTCACAAGGTCGCAGGGCAAGACGGATTACCAGGACGTGTACTCCGAGCATGTGCTGACCAACTGGCAAGGGACTTCACTGACATTTTCAACATGTCCCTGACTGAGTCTGTAGTACCAACATGTTTCAAGCAGACCACCATAGTCCCCATGCCCAAGGACTCTAAGATAACCTGCATAAATGACTACCGACCCATAGCACTGAGGTCTGTAGCCATGAAGTGCTTTGAAAGTCTGGTCATGGCTCACATCAACACCATTATCCCAGAAACCCTAGACCCACTCCAATACCGCCCCAACAGATCCACAGGTGATGCAATCTCTATTGCACTCTACACTGCCCTTTCCCACCTGGACAAGAGGAATACCTACGTGAGAATGCTATTCATTGACTACAGCTCAGCATTCAACACCATAGTGTCCTCAAAGCTCATCACTAAGCTAAGGATCCTGGGACTAAACACCTCCCTCTGCAACTGGATCCTGGACTTCCGACAGACGCCCCCAGGTGGTAAGGGGTAGGTAACAACACATCTGCCACACTGATCCTCAACACGGGGGCCCCTCAGGGGTGCGTGCTCAGTCCCCTCCTGCTCCCTGTTCACCCATGACTGCATGGCCAGCATGACTCCAACGCCATCATTAAGTTTGTCGACGACACAACAGTGGTAGGCCTGATCACCGACAACGATGAGACAGCCTATAGGGAGGAGGTCAGAGACCTGGCCGTGTGGTGCCAGGATAACAACCTCTCCCTCAACGTGACCAAGACAAAGGAGATGATTGTGGACTACAGGAAAAAAAAGAGGACTGAGCACGCCCCCATTCTCATCGACGGGGCTGTAGTGGAACAGGGTGAGAGCTTCAAGTTCCTTGGTGTCCACATCACCAACGAACTATCACGGTCCAAACACACCAAGACAGTCGTGAAGAGGGCACGACAAAGCCTATTCCCCCTCAGGAGACTGAAAAGATTTGAAATGGGTCCTCAGATCCTCAAATAATTCTACAGCTGCACCATCGAGAGCATCCTGACTGGTTTTATCACCACCTGGTATGGCAACTCGCTTGGCCTCCGACCATGCAAAGGCACTACAGAGGGTAGTGCGTACGGCCCAGTACATCACTGGGGCCAAGCTTCCCTGCCATCCAGGACCTCTACCAGGCGGTGTCAGAGAAGGCCCTCAAAATTGTCAAAGACTCCAGCCACCCTAGTCATAGACCGTTCTCTCTGCTACCGCACGGCAAGCGGTACCGGAGTGCCAAGTCTAGGTCCAAAAGACTTATCAACAGCTTCTACCCCAAGCCATAAGACTCCTGAACAGCTAATCATGGCTACCCGGACTATTTGCACTGCCCCCCCCCCCCCACCCACCACCCCATCTTTTTACGCTGCTGCTACTCTGTTAATTATTTATGCATAGTCACTTTAACTCTACCCACATGTACATATTACTTAAACTACCTCAACTAGCCGGTACCCCCGCACATTGACTCTGCACCGGTACCCCCCTGTATATATAGCCTCCCTACTGTTATTTTATTTTACTTCTGCTCTTTTTACTCAACACTTTTTTGTTGTTGTTTTATTTTACTTTTTATAGAAAAAATAAATGCACTGTTGGTTAAGGGCTGTAAGTAAGCATTTCACTGTAATGTCTGCACCTGTTGTATTTGGCGCATGTGGCTAAAACATTTTTATTTTATTTTATTTTATTTGATGTGTATTGCACTGTTGATTGGTGTTTTGGGCATTTTCTCATTATTTGAGAGCTTCAAAAATACAGCTGAAAGAAGCCAACTTTGAATGGCAGTCCCCAAGCAAAAGGAGGTGGCTTTGCGTGTTCTAATTCATGACGTGACGCTTGATTATTGGCTGTGTGCAAATTTGGCGCAATATAAAATAAGAAATTGAAAGAACAACAATAAACAATACCGTTACGACCTTTGCGGTCATTCCCTTGTGAGAAGGCAGTGTCAATGCAAGATCAAGTTGTTCAAAGTAGCTAGAGAGGACTTCATAATGAGAGACAGAAATAATGATAGGAAAATATCAGTCTTCGAAATCGAGCTACGTTTGCTTCAGTTGAATCCCATTAATGAGAGGAAAGAACGCAAAACTGGCACCTGTCAACTTGTTCATTTCAGTTATATTATTTGTCCCTCCTCTTGTATTAAGAGATGGAGTACAGACAGGCTACTTTAGGATACTTTCTGAATGGACATTAGTTTTTACAAACTGCCCCCTGTAGGCTAATTCTTAATTGTTTTAATTCAATTGAGTCGATGGCGGCTGGTGGTTTTTATTCTAGGTGTGAAGACATTTCAACATCATGTCTCTAAGATAAAAGGCTACACTGATCACCTGTGCTTGGCTGCCAAATGTATAGGTGTCCCAATACTCTCAGTCGGTATTAGATAGAATGTCGCTGCCCCGCCCCGCCTGTGGGGGAAAACAACCTGTGGTTACCTAGGTGACCCCATTGGCTCACAGCAAAACCTTCACCTTTTTCAAACACAACTTTCTTTTGTCTGCTTGCTTTAGTCAATTACAAAACTACAATTTATGAAAAGTACAACATGTCTAAAGATTAGTTTTCAACATTACCTGCTCCCGAGCAATCTCACTACTAAACGTAATATTGTAGGGCTTCCCTCATGCTGGTGCTAGCAGCCATGTGAGTGGGAGTGCTAGCTAGCTAAGGACCGGAACATTAAGCTAGCCAAGACCAACAACACAAACGGACGTTACAGCTACAAGTAGTGAATGGAGTTACAAACAGACTATACTAAGTTACATTTCTTACCTGTGATGAAACGTTTTCCACGCACATAGCTAGCTACGTGTAGCCTACTTGGACACTGGTTCCCCACAATTTCCCACTCTCCCACGCCCAATAGCCTGAAGCTACAGGGCTCTTCTCACAGGTTATATTTCCCAAGGTGGGAGCATTGAAAACCGTAGGTTGAGATTTTGACCAACAAAGCAGCTTTTGGCATGTTTTGTTATTTCTGTGTAACAAAACATCGTCTATAAAGTTGTCTCTTTGTTTTCCCCAATTTGTGGTCGGGGAATTCTTTGTTATTACGTGAATATCGACTCGGACTATAGGCCTAATATTTAAATTGAAGAAATGTGATCATAATCATTATTTTAGCGATCCATGGTAGACGTCCTCTGACACATTTGGCCCCCCACCCTGCTGATGTGAGCTGCTGGACAGCACACTTGCACTTGATATGTGTTTATGGATGAGAAAGTTTATGGATGAGGACCCATTTCAAATCTTTTCAGTCTCCTGAGGGGGGAATAGGCTTTGTCGTGCCCTCTTCACGACTGTCTTGGTGTGTTTGGACCGTGATAGTTCGTTGGTGATGTGGACACCAAGGAACTTGAAGCTCTCACCCTGTTCCACTACAGCCCGTCGAGGAATGGGGGCGTGCTCAGTCCTCTTTTTTTTCCTGTAGTCCACAATCATCTCCTTTGTCTTGGTCACGTTGAGGAGAGGTTGTTATCCTGGCACCACACGGCCAGGTCTCTGACCCTCCTCCCTATAGGCTGTCTCATCGTTGTCGGTGATCAGGTCTACCACTGTTGTGTCGTCGGCAAACTTAATGATGGTGTTGGAGTCGTGCCTGGCCATGCAGTCATGGGTGAACAGGGGAGAGTACAGGAGGGGACTGATACGCACCCTGAGGGCCCCCGTGTTGAGGATCAGTGTGGCAGATGTTGTTACCTACCCTTACCACCTTGGGGCGGCCCTAAGGAAGTAAGTCCAAGATCCAGTTGCAGAGGGAGGTGTTTAGTCCCAGGATCCTTAGCTTAGTGATGAGCTTTCGAGGGCACTATGGTGTTGGAATGGTGAGCTGTAGTAAATGAATAGCATTCTCACATAGGTGTTCCTCTTGTCCAGGTGGGAAAGGGCAGTGTGGAGTGCAATAGAGATTGCATCATCTGTGGATCTGTTGGGGCGGTATGCAAATTGGAGTGGGTCTAGGGTTTCTGGGATAATGGTGTTGATGTGAGCCATGACCAGCCTTTCAAAGCACTTCATGGCTACAGATGTCAGTGCTACGGGTCGGTAGTCATTTAGGCAGGTTATCTTAGAGTTATTGAGCACGGGGACTATGGTGGTCTGCTTGAAACATGTTGGTATTACAGACTCAGTCAGGGACATGTTGAAAATGTCGTGAAGACACTTGCCAGTTGGTCAGCACATGCTCGGAGTACGCGTCCTGGTAATCCGTCTGGCCCTGTGGCCTTGTGAATGTTGACCTGCTTGAAAGTCTTACTCACATCGGCTACGGAGAGCGTGATCACATAGTCATCCCGGAACAGCTGGTGCTCTCATGCATGCTTCAGTGTTGCTTGCCTCAAAGCGAGCGATGAAGTGGTATAGCTCGACTGGAAGTCTTGTGTCACTGGGCAGCTCGCGGCTGTGCTTCCCTTTGTAGTCTGTAATAGTTTTCAAGCCCTGCCACATCCGACAAGCGTCAGAGCCAGTGTAGTACAATTCAATCTTAGTCCTGTATTGAGTCTTTGCCTGTTTGATGGTTTGTCGGAGGGCATAGCAGGATTTCTTATAGCGTCCGGGTTAGAGTCCCGCTCCTTGAAAGCGTGCAGCTCTACCTTTAGCTCAGTGCGGATGTTTCCCTGTAATCCATGGCTTCTGGTTTGGGTATGTACGTACGGTCACTGTGGGGACGACATCATCGATGCACTTATTGATGAAGCCAGTGACTGATGTGGTGTACTCCTCAATGCTATCTGAAGAATCCCCGGAACATGTTCCAGTCTGTGCTAGCAAAACAGTCCTGTAGTCCTGCATCTGCGTCATCTGACCACTTTATTAACTGAGTCACTGGTGCTTCCTGCTTTAGTTTTGCTTATAAGCAGGAATCAGGAGGATAGAGTTATGGTCAGATTTGCCAAATGGAGGGAGAGCTTTGTATGCGTCTCTGTGTGTGGGTAAAGGTGGTCTATAGTTTTTTTTTCCGCTGGTTGCACATTTAACATGCTGGTGAAATTAGGTAGAACGGATTTAAGTTTCCCTGCATTGAAGTCCCGGCCACTAGAGCGCTGCCCCTCTGGATGAGCGTTTTCCTGTTGACTTATGGCCTTATACAGCTAATTCAGTGCAATCTAATGCCAGCATTGGTTTGTGGTGGTAAATAGACAGCTATGAAAATATAGATGAAACTCTCTTGGTAAATAATGTGGTCTACAGCTTATCATAAGATACTCTACCTCAGGGCGAGCAAAACCTCGAGAACTTCCTTATTATTTGAATTTGTGCACCAGCTGTTGTTTACAAATATACACAGACCACCACCCCTAGTCTTACCGGAGTCAGCCGTTCTATCCTGCCGATGTAAGCGTATAGCCCGCTAGCTGTATGTTGTCCATGTCGTCGTTCAGCCATGACTTGGTGAAACATAAGATATTACAGTTTTTAATGTCCCGTTGGTAGGATAACCGTAATCTCAGGTCATCAATTTATTCTCAAATGATTGAAGATTGGCTAATAGGATAAATGGGAGTGGCAGTTTACTGCCGCTGTCGGATCTTACAAGGGACCCCGACCTACGTCCACGATATCTCTGTCTCTTCCTCATGCAAATGACGGGGATTTGGGCCTTGTCGGGTGTCTGTAGGATATCCTTTGCGCCGCCTCGTTGAAGAAAAAATCTTTGTCCAATACGAGGTGAGTAATGTCCTGTCCTGATATCAGAAGCTCTTTTTGGTTATAAGAGACGATGGCAGAAACATTATGTACAAAATAAATTACAAATAACGTGGAAAAACACACATAATAATACAATTGGTTAGAGGGCTGTAAAACAGCAGCCATCTTCTCCGGCGCCATTATTATAACTCATTGTGATATTCATGAAATGTATTTGGAAGTAACTAGCTACAATCTCACTGCTAAAACAAATGATGCAGGGAGTTAGTGTATCATTTCAACTTTCATTTGTTGGCAAATAAACATGTTTCAATAAAACAGTAGATTAGATTAGTCTGTGAATGTTGCGAAACATTAGATTAGTCTGTCAATCAGTATGCAGTAACAGTTATGGCAATGTGTGACATACACTGAGTGTACAAAACATTAAGAAGACCTGCTCTTTCTATGACATAGACTGACCAGGTGAATCCAGGTGAAAGCTATGATCCGTTATTGATGTCACTTGTTAAATCCACTTCAATCAGTATAGATGAAGGGAGGGAAACAGGTTAAAGAAGGATTTTTAAGCCTTGAGACAATTGAGAAATGGATTGTGTATGTGTGCCATTCAGAAGGTGAATGGGCAAGACAGAAAAGTGCCTTTGAACGGGGTATGGTATTAGGTGCCAGGCGCACCAGTTTGTGTCCCCAAGAACTGCAACACTGCTGGGTTTTTCATGCTCAAAAGTTTAACGTGTGTATCAAGAATGGTCCACCACCCAAAGGACATCCAGCCAACTTGACACAACTGTGGGAAGCAATGTAGTCAACATGGGCCAGCATCTCCTGTGGAACGCTTTTGACACCTTGTAGAGTCCATGCCCCAAAGAATTGAGGGTGCCATCCGTCGCCATCCGGCTCGCCCTGCTCCGCGTCCTCCTGGTCGTCCCCGAGGTCGAGTGTGCTGCTGGAGCTGCGCATCTACTGTCACGACTTCCGCCGAGGCTGCCTCCCATCCTTGTTCGGGCAGGCTTCGGCGTTCGTCATCACCGGCTTACTAGCCACTGCCGCTCCATATATCATCATTCCATTTGTCTTGTCTTGTCAATCACACACACCTGGTTCTTATCCCCCTCATTAGTCCATGTATAAGGGTTCCCTCTGCCCCCTTGTCCTTGTGGGTGATTTTCTAAATGTGAGAGTAGTGTAGCTCGGTGGAGCTCCTCATACTTTTTTATTGCCGGTAGATATTTCCCCTGTGCCTGTTATTGTTGGAGCTACCGTTACCTTGTATTGCCAGGGTAGACTTTCCCCTGTGCCTGTTTCATTTGTCGCTATCCAGCGCTATTTGTGTCTGACGGAATAAACTCTGCCTTCAGTGAATACCCTCCTGCGCCTCACTCCTTCTATCACACTCATCACAGCCTTGATGACAGCTTTGCACACTCTTGGCATTCTCTCAACCAACTTCACCTGGAATGCTTTTCCAACAGTCTTGAAGGAGTTCGCACATTTGCTGAGCACTTGTTGGCTGCTTTTCCTTCAACGCTGCCGTCCGACTCATCCCAAACCATCTCAGTTGGGCTGAGGTCGAGGGGTTGTGGAGGCCAGGTCATCTGATGCAGCACTTCATCACTCTCCTTCTTGGTAAAATAACCCTTAAACAGCCTGTGTTGGTGTGTTGGGTCATTGTCCTGTTGAAAAACAAATGATAGTCCCACTAAGCCCAAACCAGATGGGATGGCGTATCGCTGCAGAATGCTGTGTTAGCCATGCTTGTTAAGTGTGCCTTGAATTCAAAATAAATCACAGTCAGTGTCACCAGCAAAACACAGCCACACCATAACACCTCCTCCTCCATGCTTTACATGGTGGGAACTACACATGCGGAGATCATTTGTTCACCCACACCGTGTCTCACAAAGACACAGAGGTTGGAACCAAAAATCTCAAATTTGAACTCCAGACCAAAGGACAAATTTCCACCGGTCTAATGTCCAAGGCTCATGTTTCTTGGCCCAATCAGGTCTCTTCTTCTTATTGGTGTCCTTTAGTAGTGTTTTTTTTTGCAGCAATTCGACCATGAAGGCCTGATTCACACAGTCCCCTCTGAACAGTTGATGTTGAGATGTGTCTGTGACTTGAACTCTGTGAAGCATTTATTTGGGCTGCAATTTCTGAGGCTGGTAACTCTAATGAACGTATCCTCTGCAGCAGAGGTACCTATGGGTCTTCCATTCCTGTGGTGTGGTCCTCATGAGAGCCAGTTTCATCATAGTGCTTGATGGTTTTTGCTACTTCACTTGAATACACTTTTAAAGTTCTTGAAATTGTCCGTATTGACTGACCTTCATGTCTTAAAGTAATGATTACCAAATAGGGCTATCTTCTGTATACCCCCTACCTTGTCACAACGCAACTGATTGGCTCAAACGCATTAAGAAGGAAAGAAATTCCACAAATTAACTTTTTAAAAAAGGCACACCTGTTAATTGAAATGCATTCCAGGTGACTACCTCATGAAGCTGGTTGATAGAATGCCAAGACTGTGCAACTCTGCCATCAAGGTAAAGGGGTGGCTATTTGAAGAATCTCAAATATAAAATATATTTTGATTTGTTGAACACTTTTGGCTACTACATGATTCCATATGTTATTTCATAGTTTTGATGTCTTCACTATTATTCTACAATGTAAAACAATTTAAAAATAAAGAAAAACCCTTGAATGAGTAGGTGTGTCCAAACTTTGACTGGTAGTGTATTTCATAAATATATTTACATATTCGATTTTTGTCATTTTAAAATATGTTTTAAATGTATTTACATGTATTACTTATTAATATGTGGTAGTATGCATTTTACATACATGTTATATTCATATATTTATGGACAATATATTAATATATATTGATATACGGTATGTGCAAGAAATGTAATTAAATGCATGTCAAATGTAATAGAAAAAAGGCACACATCACAAACAATTAAGACAGATGTCTTGTTTTGTACGCTTTGTACAAAATAATAAAATGCAGGACGACAGGATATTTATAAACGTACCTCTTTATTAACTAGCTATAACGTGCATGTCCATGTGTCTCTGGCCATGATCATCTTAGAATGACCTCACCACCTGGGTGGTCTTAACCAATCATTGCACAGTATGATGCATCCAATTACAATTCAGTATGGTGACACATATGAATATTACATCCCCCTTCTTTTAAAAAAAAGAAAAAATATGTGGAACAATAAAGCGTTTTTTTTGAATATATGCTCTGTAGTTTGAACTCGAGGCAAGTAACCATTTAAACTGCACCAACTGCATCAACATAACAGACAAACAATGATTCAGCATATTGTTATTTTAGAACAAATATTTCTCAGCAACTCAGCTTTTCACTGTAGCAATGACATCTCAACATATCAAACAAATACAATACCAAAGCATTTCAAGTTAACTTTCAATAACAAGTTTACAGTCTGGAAACTCTTTTAGGGCAGCGATCCGCCTACACCCTTTGACATTTCACAGGTCTAGACAGCTCTAGGCTTGATCCTCTCTTCCTGACCTTGTGTGATATGAAGCTGAGCATGCTTCTGTTCAGTCAACAGTTCTTGTGGTGTTGCAGGTAAGTATGGTGTATGTTGTGTTGTGTCTGTGATTAGTCCATCCCGTTCTCTTTCAGGGGAACAGTTCATCTCGTCAGTGTGTTGTTCTTTTTGTGTTCAGTAGGTGCGACGATTGCGGCGGTACACCGCTCCTTCTGCGGTCGCGAACGTGATATGAGCGTTCAGTGTCAGCTGGTTGATGACGACTGCTGGCTTCCAGTAGCCATGCTCCTGGATTCTAACTGACTCTCCAGTATCGTTCAGTGGTGGCAGTGGTCTGGCTGACCTGTCGTAGTATCCGCTTTTGCTGTTGCTGTCTCTGTGCACGTTTTGCATGCACTTCCTTGTAGCTGACGACCTCAGGTTGCAGCTGCTGGTTGGTGCTGGGGAGGATTGAGCGAAGTCTGCGGCTCATCAACAGCTGGGCTGGTGATTTGAGGGGTTGTCAACTGGAGGTTGCGGTATTCAAGGAGACTGAGGTAGGGGTCTCTCTTGTCTGCTTTTGCTTTGTCCATGAGTGATTTAGCGATCTGCACAGATTTTCAGCAAGGCCATTACTTTGAGGGTAATGTGGGCTTGTGGTGACGTGTGTGAACTCCCATGCTTTTGTGAAGGATTCAAACTCATTTGATTTGTAACAGGCCCATTGTCGGGATATTAAAGTCTCTACAATGCCATGCCTGGCAAAGGCTGCTTTCAGCTTGTGTATCACAGCTGCAGATGTGGTGCTGTGAAGCTTGTTTCGAGTTCGAAGTATCTGCTGTAGTAGTCCACTGTTATAATGTAGTCCTCGTTGTTCCACGTGAACAGATCGGTTGCCACGACCTGCCAGGGTCGGTCTGGGATACGGTGAGGTAACATTGGCTCTTTGGTGTTCGAGGGCGTCGTTCAAGACACGTGGGGCATTTACCAACCATGTCCTCTATTTGTTTGCACATTCCGGGCCAAAACAAAATGTCCCGTGCTCTCTGTTTGCACTTTTCATGCCCATGTGTCCAGCATGGATCTTTGTCAAAATCTCTTCTCTCTGAGACTGGTAGGAATGATGATTTTCTCTCCCTTTGAAAATGATTCCGTTGATCTGTGATAGTTCGTCACGATGGTTCCAGAACTCTGAGACGCTCTGAGGGCATTTTCTCCTCTCCTCAGGCCATCCTGACTGTATGACTTTCCTCAGCTGTGTGAGTTGTGTGTCTTTTTCTGTTTCTGCTCGGATCTCCTTCAGTTTTGTGTCACTAACTGGTAAGTTGCTGTACACAGTGTGCACCTGCATGTCCATGCCTTCACTGAGGCTGCTGTCCTTGTAGGTAAGAAACTTCCTGGAGAGTGTGTCTGCGACAGGGATGTCTTTGCCTGGACGGTGAGTGATTGTGAAGTCGTATTTTTTGTAGTTGAAGGATCATTCTCTGTAGCCTTAGCGGGGCTGCGCAACTAGTTTCCTCATGATTGACTCGAGGGGCTTGTGGTCTGATTCCACAATGACTTGTCGTCCATAGACATACTGATGGGAAACACATCCAAACAGAATGGCGTACAGCTCCTTTTCGATTTGAGCGTAGTTGATTTCACAGTCTGTGAGAGATTTGGAAGCGTAGCCGATGGGTTTTCCTTCTTGCAGTAGCACTGCCCCTAGTCCATACTTTGTCCAGCGTCCACCTGGAGTCTGAGCTCTTTGTTGGGGTCGAGTAGGCAAGGGATTGGTCCTGGTTCTCTCGTGATCAAGTCTTTCACTTTCTGGAGCGATGTCGTGTTGGTTGTCCCAGAGGAACTCACTGGACTGCTTTAGCAGCTGACGCGAGGGGTGCATTAGCATTGGAGAGGCTGGGTGCGAACTTGGCTAAGTAGTTGACCATGCCAAGCACTGTTTCCAGCTCTGCGCGGTTCTTTGGTGGCTCCATTTCCTTTATGGCTGAGATCTTCTGCGGATCTGGCTTGATTCCATTCGCTGTGAGAAGATGCCCGAAGTAGCTGACCTCTGTAGCGCCCGACTGTGCTCTTCTCGGGTTGAGCCGGACTCCTCTCTCGCTGGGACCTTTGCAGCATCGCGCTGAGGTTTCTGTCGTGTTCCTCTTTGGTTCGACCATAGACAAGGATGTCGTCCCACAATTGCCACGACTCCGTCGAGCCTTCGTACACCTCGTCGATCTTTCGCTGAAACTGCGTCTTGGGCTGAGATAATCCCAAAAGGCAGGCGACGGAACCTGTAAGCGTCCAAACGGTGTGTTGAGCTTGTAGAGCTTAGATGACTCTTCTGTAGCTTGATAGCCCAGTAGCCTGATCTGGCGTCCATGACACTGAAGTAGCGTCGCCCGCTAGCTTGTGTGTGATGCCATCTAGCGTCGGTAAGGGGTAATGGGGGCGTTTGATAGCCTTGTTCAAGTCTCTTGGGTCGAGACATACTCTGAGCTTGCCTGTCCATGGTTTCTCCACCACCACTAACGCCGTTGACCCAATCCGTCGGTTCTGTAACCTTGGTGACGATGTCAGATTGCTCCATGCTCTCCAACTCTTTCTTCAGACGGGCGCGGAGAGCAAGTGGAATCTTTCTCGGTGGGTAGATCACAGGGGGTTGCGTCTGGGTTAAGGGTGAATGGTACATTCTCCTGGGAATAGTCCTATTCCTGTAAAAACATCAGCAAACTCCTCCATGACATTCTCTATCTCTACTGGTGCTGTCACTGATAAAACTAGCTTGATAAAGGTCCATGTCTAAACATGCTTTAAGACCTAGCACTGCAGGTGCTCGAGTGTCAACAACGTAAAAGTCCAACATCATGTCCCTTTCCTTGTATTTGCATTTGAGAGTGCATGTGCCTTTTACTGGGAGCTGTTCACCACCATAACCAGTCAGTCTGCGCGCTGGTGGGCTGTAGCTCACACTCAGATGTCAAGCTTCTGTACTTACTCAGAGGAATAATGTTTACTTGTGCACCAGTGTCTAGTTTGAATTTTAGCTCTGTGCCTTGTCTTCCTATCTCAATGTCAGCAAAGGCTTGCTCTGTCTCTGATATCTGACTTTTCTCTGTGTCACTGAATCAATAAACAGTTCATCAGCATTTGACTCTTTGATTGAATTTCATCTTCACTCACTGTATGTACTGTTTTTCCACGGTAAACTCTGCACACTTTTGCAAAGTGATTCCATTTTCCACATTTAGTACACTGTTTGCCTTTAGCTGGGCAATTCCCCTGTTCGCCATGCACTTTGTATCCACAATATCCACATGTTTTGGGGGCGTTTGGAGTCTGTGTCGCTCTGTTTTTGGAGTTCTGTCTGTCTCCCGTTCTGAAACATGCTCTCTGGGCACTGGAGGTGTGCTTTGATGTCTGCCTGACTGCGTGCACTGCTTGTTCACGTGATGCGCTCATGCTGCCGCCTGAAATGGTTTTCATCTGAACCTGTGCTAGCTCGTGAGATCTGGCTATGTCGATAGCTTTGTCCAGCGTAACTCTGATCCAACATTCAAAAGTTTCTCTCTCACTCGCGGTGATTGTATTCCAAATACAATACGGTCCCTGACCATCTCATCGCTTGTTTGCATAATCACAGTCTTTCTCAAGCAACGCAGCTCAGTGACAAACTGTTCAAACGATTCACTAGCGCCTTGTACTTTCTCATGGAATTTGTACCTTAGCGAAAATTGTATTGGTCTTTGGCAAAACATATGCTTCAAAACGATCGTAGTATGTTTTCAGTACCTTTGATTCAGCCTCGGTAAGTGTCCATGTGTTGTAAATGTCTCTCCCTTTTTCACCGATCCAGAGGAGCAGGTAGCTGCACTTTTCCTCTTCTCCTCTTTCCTTCAGAGGACCCGTGAACATCAGCTCCACATGCTGTTTGAACTTACGCCATGCATCGGGTAGATTTGTAGACCCCCAATCCATTCGAGGTGAAGGAACTCCAGCAAAATCCATCTTTTAGTCCTTTTACTCTGACACCATGTCTTGTTTTGTACGCTTTGTACAAAATAATAAAATGCAGGAGCGACAGGATATTTATAAACGTACCTCTTTATTAACTAGCTATAACGTGCATGTCCATGTGTCTCTGGCCATGATCATCTTAGAATGACCTCACCACCTGGGTGGTCTTAACCAATCATTGCACAGTATGATGCATCCAATTACAATTCAGTATGGTGGCACATATGAATATTACAACAGACAAAATGGTTTTCCCTTT
>NW_025538521.1:0-17451 GCF_020615455.1 Coregonus clupeaformis | reverse complement strand
GTACATCACTATGCATCATTAGAGATTATAATTATTACAGATACATCACTATGCATCATTAGAGATTATAATTATTACAGGTACATCACTATGCATCATTAGAGATTATAATTATTACAGGTACAGTGCCATGTAAATGTATTCATCCCCCTTTGTGTTTTTCCTATTTTGTTGCATTACAACCTGTAATCGAAATGGATTTGGATTTGGATTTCATGTAATGGATATACACAAAATAGTCCAAATTGGTGAAGTGAAATTTAAAAAATGAATTGTTTCACAAAATTATACAAAATAAATAACGGAAAAGTGGTGCGTGCATATGTATTCACCCCCTTTGCTATGAAGCCCCTAAATAAGATCTGGTGCAACCAATTACCTTCAGAAGTCACATAATTCGTTAAATAAAGTCCACCTGTGTGCAATCTAAGTGTCACATGATCTCTGTATACAGTGGGGGAAAAAAGTATTTAGTCAGCCACCAATTGTGCAAGTTCTCCCACTGAAAAAGATGAGAGAGGCCTGTAATTTTCATCATAGGTACACGTCAACTATGACAGAAAAAATGAGATTTTTTTTCTCCAGAAAATCACATTGTAGGATTTTTTATGAATTTATTTGCAAATTATGGTGGAAAATAAGTATTTGGTCAATAACAAAAGTTTCTCAATACTTTGTTATATACCCTTTGTTGGCAATGACACAGGTCAAACGTTTTCTATAAGTCTTCACAAGGTTTTCACGACACTGTTGCTGGTATTTTGGCCCATTTGTCCATGCGGATCTCCTCTAGAGCAGTGATGTTTTGGGGCTGTCGCTTGGCAACACAGACTTTCAACTCCCTCCAAAGATTTTCTATGGGGTTGAGATCTGAGACTGGCTAGGCCACTAAAGGACCTTGAAATGCTTCTTAGAAGCCACTCCTTTGTTACCCGGGCGGTGTGTTTGGGATCATTGTCATGCTGAAAGACCCAGCCACGTTTCATCTTCAATGCCCTTGCTGATGGAAGGAGGTTTTCACTCAAAATCTCACGATACATGGCCCATTCATTCTTTCCTTTACCGGATCAGTCGTCCTGGTCCCTTTGCAGGAAACAGCCCCAAAGCATGATGTTTCCCCCCCCATGCTTCACAGTAGGTATGGTGTTGTTTGGATACAACTCAGCATTCTTTGTCCTCCAAACACGACGAGTTGAGTTTTACCAAAAAGTTATATTTTTGGTTTCATCTGACCATATGACATTCTCCCAATCCTCTTCTGGATCATCCAAATGCACTCTAGCA
The DNA here is from genome assembly GCF_020615455.1 of Coregonus clupeaformis. Lineage (NCBI taxonomy): Eukaryota > Metazoa > Chordata > Actinopteri > Salmoniformes > Salmonidae > Coregonus > Coregonus clupeaformis. The sequence goes on along the minus strand of NW_025538521.1, from coordinate 16,167 downwards.
AACTTCAGACGGGCCTGGACATGTACTGGCTTAAGCAGGACACGTCTGGCACTGCAGGATTTGAGTCCCTGGCGGCGTAGTGTGTTACTGATGGTAGGCTTTGTTACTTTGGTCCCAGCTCTCTGCAGGTCATTCACTAGCTCCCCCGTGCTGGTTCTGGGATTTTTGCTCACCGTTCTTGTGATCATTTTGACCCCACGGGGTGAGATCTTGCGTGAGCCCCAGATCGAGGGAGATTTTCAGTGGTCTTGTATGTCTTCCATTTCCTAATAATTGCTCCACAGTTGATTTCTTCAAACCAAGCTGCTTACCTATTGCAGATTCAGTCTTCCCCAGCCTGGTGCATGTCTACAATTTTGTTTCTGGTGTCCTTTGACAGCTCTTTGGTCTTGGCTATAGTGGTGTTTGGAGTGTGACTGTTTGAGGTTGTGGACAGGTGTCTTTTATACTGATAACAAGTTCAAACAGGTGCCATTAATACAGGTAACGAGTGGAGGACAGAGGAGCCTCTCTAAGAAGAAGTTACAGGTCTGTGAGAGCCAGAAATCTTGCTTGTTTGTAGGTGACCAAATACTTATTTTCCACCATAATTTGCAAATAAATTCATAAAAAATCCTACAATGTGATTTTCTGGAGAAAAAAAATTCTCAATTTGTCTGTCATAGTTGACGTGTACCTTTGATTAAAATTACAGGCCTCTCTCATCTTTTTAAGTGGGAGAACTTGCACAATTGGTGGCTGACTAAATACTCCCCCCAACTGTATATGCACCTGTTCTGAAAGGCCCCAGAGTCTGCAACACCACTAAGCAAGGGGCACCACCAAGCAAAGCGGCACCATGAAGACCAAGGAGCTCTCCAAACAGGTTAGGGACAAAGTTGTGGAGAAGTACAGATCAGGGTTGGGTTATAAAAAATATCAGAAACTTTGAACATCACGGAGCACCATTAAATCCATTATTAAAAAATGGAAAGAATATGGCACCACAACAAACCTGCCAAGAGAGGGCCGCCCACCAAAACTCACGGACCAGGCAAGGAGGGCATTAATCAGAGAGGCAAAAAGAGACCAAAGATAACCCTGAAGGAGCTGCAAAGCTCCACAACGGAGATTGGAGTATCTGACCATAGGACCACTTTAAGCCGAACACTCCACAGAGCTGGGCTTTACGGAAGAGTGGGCAGAAAAAAGCCATTGCTTAAATAAAGAAATAAGCAAACACGTTTGGTGTTAGCCAAAAGGCATGTGTGAGACTCCCCAAACATATGGAAGAAGGTACTCTGCTCAGATGAGACTAAAATTGAGATTTTTGGCCATTAGGGAAACGTTATGTCTGGCGCAAACCCAACACCTCTCATCACCCGAGAACACCATCCCCACAGTGAACCATGGTGGTGGCAGCATCATGCTGTTGGGAGGTTTTTCATCGGCAGGGACTGGGAAACTGGTCAGAATTGAAGGAATGATGGATGCCGCTAAATTCAGGTTCATTTTTGATGGAAACCTGTTTCAGTCTTCCAGAGATTTGAGACTGGGACGAAGGTTCACCTTCCAGCAGTACAATGACCCTAAGCATACTGCTAAAGCAACACTCAAGTGGTTTAAGGAAAAACATTTAAATGTCTTGGAATGGCCTAGTCAAAGCCCAGACCTCAATCCAATTGAGAATCTGTGGTATGACTTAAAGATTGCTGTACACCAGCGGAACCCATTCAACTTGAAGGAGCTGGAGCAGTTTTGCCTTGAGGAATGGGCAAAAAACCCAGTGGCTAGATGTGCCAAGGTTTAGAGACATACCCCAAGAGACTTGCAGATGTAATTGCTGCAAAGGTGGCTCTACAAAGTATTGACTTTGGGGGGTGAATAGTTATGCACGCTCAGGTTCTGTTTTTCGTCTTATTTCTTGTTTGTTTCACAAGAAAAAATATTTTGCATCTTCAAAGTGGTAGGCATGTTGTGTAAATCAAATGATACAAAACCCCCAAAAATCCATTTTAATTCCAGGTTGTAAGGCAACAAAATAGGAAAAATGCCAAGGGGGGTGGTGAATACTTTCGCAAGTATCTATGTCTGGAGGCAACGGTACAAAGCATAGACCTAAACTGATGCTATCAGTTGTCTGATAATATCTCCAACTACATCTGAATACTGCAGCTACCACATGGTAGTGCTGAGCAATTAGTGCTGCTTGAGGTCGTTTCTGTTTTGGTATGGTTATTAATAAATAACTACTGTATTTTTGAAAACATTAAATGCATTATTAAGCCAAAAATAGTGAACATTTAATTGCCAAAATATTGAAAACATTCCATTGTCTCTGTCAGGTTGTCACGATCGTCAGGGAGAGACCAAGGCGCAGCGTTGAATGCGTACATATTTATTAATAGAATGATCACACGATCAAAACAACGGACGATAACGTGATGTCTATGGTTTAACACAAACCAAATAAGAACAAGAAACCACAAACACAAAGGAAAAGACAGACAGTTTAAATATGGCTCCCAATCAGAGACAACCAGCTGACACTCGTTGCCTCTGATTGGGAGTCACTCAGGCCAACATAGAAATACAAACTAGACCCACAACCTACAACACAAAACATAGAAACTAACACCCTGGCTCAACATACGAGAGTCCCCCGCGCCAGGGCGTGACACAGGTCCACATTGGGTAGACATCAAAAGAAAAACATGAAATTACTATGACATAATAAAATATTTCAGTTGTGTATAGTACTTAGTTTTTATTTACATTTACATTTTAGTCATTTAGCAGACGCTTTTATCCAGAGCGACTTACAGTTAGTGAGTGCATACATTATTTAAAAATATATTCATACTGGCCCCCCGTGGGAATTGAACCCACAACCCTGGCGTTGCAAACGCCATGCTCTACCAACTGAGCTACATCCCTGCCGGCCATTCCCTCCCCTACCCTGGACGACGCTGGGCCAATTGCGTGCCGCCCCATGGGTCTCCTGGTCGCGGCCGGCTGCGACAGAGCCTGGATTCGAACCAGGTGTGACGATCCCGGCTGTCTGAGTCGGGTCCTGTCTGGTGACTAGTGTTCCTGCTCGTAATCTCCAGTTTCCCGAGGGTTCGGGAACGCTCCGGGGAGCGCTCTGGTTTTCCGCACCTGCATCCCATCAGCAATCTGCACACCTGGTCCTGATCATCACCCTTCTTAGGCTCTGGCCCAACATCCAGTTCCTGCCGGATCGTTAGCCATGAACATCTCTCACCCGGAACCTTCACCCAACCTCTGCCTGATGGTCGGCTGCCGAGCCAGTACCGGACCAACCACTGCACCCTCAACAACCCATCCACGCCACCCGCTCTGTTCCCTGGATTATTCAGCCTCACTCGGAATCTATTAATAAACACTCACCTTTGTCTCAACGTACCTTGTCCTGGTCTGCTTCTGGGTTCTGGCTTAGTTAACCGTGACAGAACGATCCGGCCAGTAATGAACCCAGCGGACCTGGACTCTGTTCGCCATGCTATTACCCAGCAGGAGAAGATGTTGGGCCATCATAGCACGGTACTACAGGAGATCGCGTTGTCAGTTCGGAACCTTTCTACCGGTCTGACGGAGGTCCAGAACCAACGCAAGTGTCCGGTGGAGGATCCACTACCGGTTTCACCCATCTCGCCTGCCGCTTCTGAAGCTGTGTCCATCCGTGAGCCCAAGGTTCCGACGCCGGATAAGTATGAGGGAGAGCTGGGGAAGATGCCGTTCCTTCCTTATGCAGTGTGGACTAGTGTTCGATCTACAGCCCTACTCTTATGCCACAGACAAGGCTAGGATAGCCTTTGTGATTGGTTGCTGCGTGGTCGAGCGCTGGAGTGGGCTTCAGCCGTTTGGGAACGACAGGATCCCTGCATGGCTTCATACCAGGGGTTCACGGCCGAGATGAGGAAGCTCTTCGACCATTCCGTCCGAGGGAGGGACTGCAGCTAGGCGCCTGTTTTCGCTTCGCCAAGGAACTCGCAGACGTGGCCGACTTCGTGATCGAGTTCAAGACGTTGGCTGTGGAGAGTGGGTGGAACGAGGAGTCTCTGCAAGCGGCCTTTTACCAGGGTCTGTCGGAGCAGCTCAAGGATGAGTTGATCTCCTATCCGAGCCTAGTGACCTGGACAGCTTGGTAGCTTTGTCTATTCGGGTGGATAATCGAGTCCGAGAGCGAAGGAGGGAGAAGCAATGGGGTCCGTCCAATCGATCAGCTTCTCAGTTCCCAGTCGGGTCGGGTGGTGGACCAGAACACGTCGATCATTCTCCACCACAATGGATTAGTGGAGAGGTCCTCTCTCCCGATTCTGAACCCATGCAAGTGGGGCGGCACGGGTTAACCAAGGAGGAGCGTCAACATAGACGTAAGACCAACTGCTGGCCTCTACTGTGGTAGCTCGGGACATTACATCTCCACTTGTTCCCGGCGGTCGTCAAACTGCCCGGCTCGCTAAAGTTGGGAGGACTTTTAGCGAGCCAGTTTCAACCTCTCAGTACCTCTGTCAGACCCCGTTTCCGGCTACCCTTGTGAACAGGAATCAGAGCTTAGCGCTTAACGCTTTATCGATTCAGGTGCCGATGGAAGCTTTCTTGATGCCGAGTTGGTGGAACAGCTGGGGCTTTCCAAGGAGCAATTGCCGGAAGCCATTGAAGCGACCACTCTGAACGGCAGTAGTCTGGCACGTATCACGATGAGGACTGAACCGGTTAAGATGCGGTTGTCGGGGAATCATTCTGAGATGATTTCATTCTTCATTCTGCCGTCTTCCCATGTTCCTCTGGTCCTTGGATACCCCTGGCTGAAGGAACACAATCCCACGTTCGATTGGGTGACGGGCAAGGTAACGAGTTGGAGCCTTGATTGTCATGCTAACTGTCTCAAGACTGCCTGCCCCCATTCGGTTCCCAGTCAGGTGATTGAGGCTAAACCCCCAGATTTGTCCCTGGTTCCCGAGACATATCACGATTTGGGGGAAGTTTTCAGTAAGCAGAAGGCTCTGTCACTCCCTCCCCACCCGACCATATGATTGTGCCATCAACCTGGTCCCTGGAGCTATCTACCCCAAGGGAAGGTTATACAGTATCTCCCGACCTGAACGTGAGGCGTTGGAGACCTACATCAAGGAGTCCCTAGCTGCTGGTCTCGTTCGTCCCTCGTCATCACCCCTGGGGGCAGGATTCTTCTTTGTGGGTAAGAAGGATGGCTCTCTTCGACCGTGTATTGATTATCGGGGGTTGAATGACATCACGGTCAAGAACAAGTATCCCCTGCCCTTGATGAGTTCTGCCTTCGACTCCTTACAGGGTGCTACGGTGTTCACCAAGCTAGACCTACGCAATGCGTATCACCTGGTCCGGATCAGAGAGGGGGACGAGTGGTTGACGGGTTTCAATACACCGATGGGTCACCGAGTATCAGGTGATGCCGTTTGGACTGACCAATGCTCCAGCGGTATTCCAGAGTATGGTGAACGACGTCCTGAGAGATATGATCGGTCTCTTTGTGTTTGTTTACCTGGATGACATTCTGATCTTCTCGAAGGAACCTTCCGACCACGTCCAGCATGTCCGACAGGTTCTGCAGCGATTGTTGGAGAATCGCCTGTTTGTGAAGGCCGAGAAGTGCGAGTTTCACGCCCACCACGACATCCTTTCTCGGGTACATCATCTCCAGGGGAGAGATTAGGATGGACCAGGAGAAGGTTAGAGCGGTTCTGGAATGGGCCCAGCCCGGTACGAGATTGCAGCTCCAGAGATTTTTGGGGTTTGCGAATTTCTACCGCAGATTCATCCGGGATTACAGCCGTGTGGCCGCTCCGTTAACTGCCTTGACTTCCAGCATCAGGACCTTTCAAGTGGAATCCGGAGGCGGATCGAGCGTTTCTGGATTTGAAGAGGCGATTCACCAACGCACCCGATTCTCTCTCAACCGGACACGGCCCGTCAGTTCGTCGTTGAAGTGGGACGCGTCTGATGTGGGAGTTAGCGCCATCCTGTCGCAGCGATGCTCCACGGACAGTAAACTCCATCCCTGCGCCTACTACTCTCGTCGCCTTTCGCCTGCGGAGAGGAATTACGATGTGGGTAACCGGGAGCTTCTCGCGGTGAAACTTGCCTTGGAGGAGTGGCGCCACTGGTTGGAGGGGGCGGAGCAACCGTTTATTGTCTGGACTGACCACAAGAATCTTGCTTACGTGCAATCGGCTAAACGTCTCAACTCCCGTCAGGCCAGGTGGGCGTTGTTTTTCGGACGATTCAAGTTTGCCCTGACGTTCCGACCTGGATCTAAGAACGGCAAGGCGGACGCCTTGTCCCGGATGTTCTCCAAGACGGAGGAGAGTGGGTCCAAGACCGAGACAATCCTCCCCCGGAACTGCGTCGTGGGAGCAGTTATGTGGAAGATTGAGGAGGAGGTGCTGGCGGCCCTTCGGACTCAGCCCGGTCCCGTAACGGTCCACCCGGTCGGTTGTTTGTGCCTGAGTCGGTTCGTCCTGCTGTCCTCAAATGGTCCCACGCCAGCAAGATGGCTTGTCACCCTGGCGTGGCTCGGACAATGGCGTTTCTTCGCAGACGTTTTTGGTGGCCTGCCATGGCCGAGGATACTCGGGGTTTTGTTGCTGCCTGTCCAGTGTGTGCGCAGAATAAGAGTACCAATCGGCCCAGCTCTGGACTACTTCACCCCCCTTCCTATTCCCCGGCGACCATGGTGCATCTGGCCCCTGGACTTCGTCACGGGGTTGCCCGCTTCTGAGGGGAACACGGTCGTTCTGACTATCGTGGACAGATTCAGCAAGTTCGCCCACTTTGTGCCAATTGCCAAGCTTCCTTCTGCCTCGGAGACGTCCGAGATCCTGGTTAGGGGGAGGTTTTCAGGGTCCACGGTTTGCCCAGTGATATCGTTTCCGACCGTGGCCCTCAGTTTCACCTCTGCTGTCTGGAAGTCCTTCTGTTTGGCCATTGGAGCTACTGTCAGTCTCACATCTGGTTTTCACCCCCCAATCCAATGGTCAGGCGGAGAGAGCCAACCAGAAGATGGAATCTACGCTACGCTGTCTGGTCTCTTCCAACCCCACCTCCTGGGTCTCTCAGTTGCCTTGGGTTGAGTATGCCCACAATACTCTTCCTACATCTGCCACTGGGATGTCTCCCTTCCAGTGCCTGTATGGCTACCAACCTCCCTGTTTCCTTCTCAGGAGAAGGAGCTCTCAGTGCCTTCTGTTCAGGCCCATATTCGTCGTTGCCACCGGACCTGGCATCGGGCCAGAAAGGCACTCCTTAGAGTTTCGGACCGGTATCAGCTCCAGGCGAATCGTCGCCGGATTCCCGCTCCCACCTATACCATCGGAGATAGGGTTTGGTTGGCCACACGGGATCTTCCGTTACGGACTGAGTCTAGGAAGTTGTTACCGAAGTTCATTGGTCCGTTTGTGGTGGAGAAGGTGATCAATCCAGTGGCAGTTCGACTCAAACTACCGAGGGACGCTCAGAGTCCATCCCACCTTTCATGTCTCCTGCCTCAAGCCTGTCTTCCTCAGTCCTCTGTTGCCTCCTCCGCCTCCTCCTCCTCCTCCTCGGATGATCGGAGGTGGTCCTGCCTACACGGTGCGTCGCATCATGGATTCCAGACGGCGGGCCGGGTTTCCAGTATCTCGTGGACTGGGAGGGGTATGGCCCTGAAGAGAGGAGTTGGATTCCGCGGCGACAGGTCCTAGATGCAGACCTCATCAGTGACTTCTACCGCCTCCATCCTGGCGCTCCGGGAGTCCGCCCGGTGGCGTTGTCGGAGGGGGGGTACTGTGACGATCCCGGCTGTCTGAGTCGGGTCCTGTCTGGTGACTAGTGTTCCTGCTCGTAATCTCCAGTTTCCCGAGGGTTCGGGAACGCTCCGGGAGCGCTCTGGTTTTCCGCACCTGCATCCCATCAGCAATCTGCACACCTGGTCCTGATCATCACCCTTCTTAGGCTCTGGCCCAACATCCAGTTCCTGCTGGATCGTTAGCCATGAACATCTCTCACCCGAAACCTTCACCCAACCTCTGCCTGATGGTCGGCGGCTGCCGAGCCAGTACCGGACCAACCACTGCACCCTCAACAACCCATCCACGCCACCCGCTCTGTTCCCTGGATTATTCAGCCTCACTCGGAATCTATTAATAAACACTCACCTTTGTCTCAACGTACCTTGTCCTGGTCTGCTTCTGGGTTCTGGCTTAGTTAACCGTGACACCAGGATCTCTAGTGGCACAGCTAGCAATGCGATGCAGTGCCTTAGACCACTCGACTTTATTATTGTTCATTCCTTAAAGTCACGTTCCCAGATGCTCAGATGTTGAACGCATCAACCAATGGTTGCGTATCACGTCATCGACTGACAGATTGCTATAACATATGATGTGGTTAGCTGATACGTAAAATACCTGTCCAGGCATTGGAAGATCTGGCATGCATCAGCAACGTTTGGGCAGTGGAACGCTCCCATCGTCTCATCTCTGCTCAGGAAGTAGCAGCCAGCCTGCCAGACAATCATCTAACGTTATCTCTGCTCAGGAAGTAGCAGCCAGCCAGACAACCATCTAACGTTATCTCTGCTCAGGAAGTAGCAGCCAGCCAGCCAGACCACCATCTAACGTTATCTCTGCTCTGTGGCAGTAGCAGCCAGCCAGACAACCATCTAACGTTATCTCTGCTCAGGAAGTAGCAGCCAGCCAGCCAGACCACCATCTAACGTTATCTCTGCTCTGTGGCAGTAGCAGCCAGCCAGACAACCATCTCACGTTATCTCTGCTCAGGAAGTAGCAGCCTGCCAGCCAGGCCACCATCTAATGTTATCTCTGCTCAGGCAGTAGCAGCCAGCCAGCCAGGCCACCATCTAACGTTATCTCTGCTCAGGCGGTAGCAGCCAGCCAGCCAGGCCACCATCTAACGTTATCTCTGCTCAGGCAGTAGCAGCCAGCCAGCCAGCCAGGCCACCATCTAACGTTATCTCTGCTCAGGCAGTAGCAGCCAGCCAGCCAGCCAGGCCACCATCTAACGTTATCTCTGCTCAGGCAGTAGCAGCCAGCCAGCCAGGCCACCATCTAACGTTATCTCTGTGCTCCCCATACTGTACTGCCTTTGAGGTAGGAGCATCCTAAGTATGCTGCAGCGCTGTCTGACTAAATAGTTTTACTAGTTCTTCAAACTACATAAGGCATACTTTCCAGACAGCTTATTACCATGTACTACAACTATCAATGGCGTAGAGCCTCACAAACTCTCTCTCCTGGTAGTGTTGTGTAGGGTACATTCCTCTCTCATGGGGTCTGTGTAGAGCCTCACAAACTCTCTCTCCTGGTAGTGTTGTGTAGGGTACATTCCTCTCTCATGGGGTCTGTGTAGAGCCTCACAAACTCTCTCTCCTGGTAGTGTTGTGTAGGGTACATTCCTCTCTCATGGGGTCTGTGTAGAGCCTCACAAACTCTCTCTCCTGGTAGTGTTGTGTAGGGTACATTCCTCTCTCATGGGGTCTGTGTAGAGCCTCACAAACTCTCTCTCCTGGTAGTGTTGTGTAGGGTACATTCCTCTCTCATGGGGTCTGTGTAGAGCCCTCACAAACTCTCTCTCCTGGTAGTGTTGTGTAGGGTACATTCCTCTCTCATGGGGTCTGTGTAGAGCCTCACAAACTCTCTCTCTCCTGGTAGTGTTGTGTAGGGGTACATTCCTCTCTCATGGGGTCTGTGTAGAGCCTCACAAACTCTCTCTCCTGGTAGTGTTGTGTAGGGTACATTCCTCTCTCATGGGGTCTGTGTAGAGCCTCACAAACTCTCTCTCCTGGTAGTGTTGTGTAGGGTACATTCCTCTCTCATGGGGTCTGTGTAGAGCCTCACAAACTCTCTCTCCTGGTAGTGTTGTGTAGGGTACATTCCTCTCTCATGGGGTCTGTGTAGAGCCTCACAAACTCTCTCTCCTGGTAGTGTTGTGTAGGGTACATTCCTCTCTCATGGGGTCTGTGTAGAGCCTCACAAACTCTCTCTCCTGGTAGTGTTGTGTAGGGTACATTCCTCTCTCATGGGGTCTGTGTAGAGCCTCACAAACTCTCTCTCCTGGTAGTGTTGTGTAGGGTACATTCCTCTCTCATGGGGTCTGTGTAGAGCCTCACAAACTCTCTCTCCTGGTAGTGTTGTGTAGGGTACATTCCTCTCTCATGGGGTCTGTGTAGAGCCTCACAAACTCTCTCTCCTGGTAGTGTTGTGTAGGGTACATTCCTCTCTCATGGGGTCTGTGTAGAGCCTCACAAACTCTCTCTCCTGGTAGTGTTGTGTAGGGTACATTCCTCTCTCATGGGGTCTGTGTAGAGCCTCACAAACTCTCTCTCCTGGTAGTGTTGTGTAGGGTACATTCCTCTCTCATGGGGTCTGTGTAGAGCCTCACAAACTCTCTCTCCTGGTAGTGTTGTGTAGGGTACATTCCTCTCATGGGGTCTGTGTAGAGCCTCACAAACTCTCTCTCCTGGTAGTGTTGTGTAGGGTACATTCCTCTCTCATGGGGTCTGTGTAGAGCCTCACAAACTCTCTCTCCTGGTAGTGTTGTGTAGGGTACATTCCTCTCTCATGGGGTCTGTGTAGAGCCTCACAAACTCTCTCCTGGTAGTGTTGTGTAGGTACATTCCTCTCTCATGGGGGTCTGTGTAGAGCCTCACAAACTCTCTCTCCTGGTAGTGTTGTGTAGGGTACATTCCTCTCTCATGGGGTCTGTGAGAGCCTCACAAACTCTCTCCTGGTAGTGTTGTGTAGGGTACATTCCTCTCTCATGGGGTCTGTGTAGAGCCTCACAAACTCTCTCTCCTGGTAGTGTTGTGTAGGGTACATTCCTCTCTCATGGGGTCTGTGTGAGCCTCACAAACTCTCTCTCCTGGTAGTGTTGTGTAGGGTACATTCCTCTCTCATGGGGTCTGTGTAGAGCCTCACAAACTCTCTCTCCTGGTAGTGTTGTGTAGGGTACATTCCTCTCTCATGGGGTCTGTGTAGAGCCTCACAAACTCTCTCTCCTGGTAGTGTTGTGTAGGGTACATTCCTCTCTCATGGGGTCTGTGTAGAGCCTCACAAACTCTCTCTCCTGAGTAGTGTTGTGTAGGGTACATTCCTCTCTCATGGGGTCTGTGTAGAGCCTCACAAACTCTCTCTCCTGGTAGTGTTGTGTAGGGTACATTCCTCTCTCATGGGGTCTGTGTAGAGCCTCACAAACTCTCTCTCCTGGTAGTGTTGTGTAGGGTACATTCCTCTCTCATGGGGTCTGTGTAGAGCCTCACAAACTCTCTCTCCTGGTAGTGTTGTGTAGGGTACATTCCTCTCTCATGGGGTCTGTGTAGAGCCTCACAAACTCTCTCTCCTGGTAGTGTTGTGTAGGGTACATTCCTCTCTCATGGGTCTGTGTAGAGCCTCACAAACTCTCTCTCCTGGTAGTGTTGTGTAGGGTACATTCCTCTCTCATGGGGTCTGTGTAGAGCCTCACAAACTCTCTCTCCTGGTAGTGTTGTGTAGGGTACATTCCTCTCTCATGGGGTCTGTGTAGAGCCTCACAAACTCTCTCTCCTGGTAGTGTTGTGTAGGGTACATTCCTCTCTCATGGGGTCTGTGTAGAGCCTCACAAACTCTCTCTCCTGGTAGTGTTGTGTAGGGTACATTCCTCTCTCATGGGGTCTGTGTAGAGCCTCACAAACTCTCTCTCCTGGTAGTGTTGTGTAGGGTACATTCCTCTCTCATGGGGTCTGTGTAGAGCCTCACAAACTCTCTCTCCTGGTAGTGTTGTGTAGGGTACATTCCTCTCTCATGGGGTCTGTGTAGAGCCTCACAAACTCTCTCTCCTGGTAGTGTTGTGTAGGGTACATTCCTCTCTCATGGGGTCTGTGTAGAGCCTCACAAACTCTCTCTCCTGGTAGTGTTGTGTAGGGTACATTCCTCTCTCATGGGGTCTGTGTAGAGCCTCACAAACTCTCTCTCTCCTGGTAGTGTTGTGTAGGGTACATTCCTCTCTCATGGGGTCTGTGTAGAGCCTCACAAACTCTCTCCTGGTAGTGTTGTGTAGGGTACATTCCTCTCTCATGGGGTCTGTGTAGAGCCTCACAAACTCTCTCTCCTGGTAGTGTTGTGTAGGGTACATTCCTCTCTCATGGGGTCTGTGTAGAGCCTCACAAACTCTCTCTCCTGGTAGTGTTGTGTAGGGTGCATTCCTCTCTCATGGGGTCTGTGTAGAGCCTCACAAACTCTCTCTCCTGGTAGTGTTGTGTAGGGTACATTTCTCTCTCATGGGGTCTGTGTAGAGCCTCACAAACTCTCTCTCCCTGGTAGTGTTGTGTAGGGTACATTCCTCTCTCATGGGGTCTGTGTAGAGCCTCACAAACTCTCTCTCCTGGTAGTGTTGTGTAGGGTACATTCCTCTCTCATGGGGTCTGTGTAGAGCCTCACAAACTCTCTCTCCTGGTAGTGTTGTGTAGGGTACATTCCTCTCTCATGGGGTCTGTGTAGAGCCTCACAAACTCTCTCTCCTGGTAGTGTTGTGTAGGGTACATTCCTCTCTCATGGGGTCTGTGTGAGCCTCACAAACTCTCTCTCCTGGTAGTGTTGTGTAGGGTACATTCCTCTCTCATGGGGTCTGTGTAGAGCCTCACAAACTCTCTCTCCTGGTAGTGTTGTGTAGGGTACATTCCTCTCTCATGGGGTCTGTGTAGAGCCTCACAAACTCTCTCTCCTGGTAGTGTTGTGTAGGGTACATTCCTCTCTCATGGGGTCTGTGTAGAGCCTCACAAACTCTCTCTCCTGGTAGTGTTGTGTAGGGTACATTCCTCTCTCATGGGGTCTGTGTAGAGCCTCACAAACTCTCTCTCCTGGTAGTGTTGTGTAGGGTACATTCCTCTCTCATGGGGTCTGTGTAGAGCCTCACAAACTCTCTCTCCCTGGTAGTGTTGTGTAGGGTACATTCCTCTCTCATGGGGTCTGTGTAGAGCCTCACAAACTCTCTCTCCTGGTAGTGTTGTGTAGGGTACATTCCTCTCTCATGGGGTCTGTGTAGAGCCTCACAAACTCTCTCTCCTGGTAGTGTTGTGTAGGGTACATTCCTCTCTCATGGGGTCTGTGTAGAGCCCTCACAAACTCTCTCTCCTGGTAGTGTTGTGTAGGGTACATTCCTCTCTCATGGGGTCTGTGTAGAGCCTCACAAACTCTCTCTCCTGGTAGTGTTGTGTAGGGTACATTCCTCTCTCATGGGGTCTGTGTAGAGGCCTCACAAACTCTCTCCTGGTAGTGTTGTGTAGGGTACATTCCTCTCTCATGGGGTCTGTGTAGAGCCCTCACAAACTCTCTCTCCTGGTAGTGTTGTGTAGGGTACATTCCTCTCTCATGGGGTCTGTGTAGAGCCTCACAAACTCTCTCTCCTGGTAGTGTTGTGTAGGGTACATTCCTCTCTCATGGGGTCTGTGTAGAGCCTCACAAACTCTCTCTCCTGGTAGTGTTGTGTAGGGTACATTCCTCTCTCATGGGGTCTGTGTAGAGCCTCACAAACTCTCTCTCCTGGTAGTGTTGTGTAGGGTACATTCCTCTCTCATGGGGTCTGTGTAGAGCCTCACAAACTCTCTCTCCTGGTAGTGTTGTGTAGGGTACATTCCTCTCTCATGGGGTCTGTGTAGAGCCTCACAAACTCTCTCTCCTGGTAGTGTTGTGTAGGGTACATTCCTCTCTCATGGGGTCTGTGTAGAGCCTCACAAACTCTCTCTCCTGGTAGTGTTGTGTAGGGTACATTCCTCTCTCATGGGGTCTGTGTAGAGCCTCACAAACTCTCTCTCCTGGTAGTGTTGTGTAGGGTACATTCCTCTCTCATGGGGTCTGTAGAGCCTCACAAACTCTCTCTCCTGGTAGTGTTGTGTAGGGTACATTCCTCTCTCATGGGGTCTGTTAGAGCCTCACAAACTCTCTCTCCTGGTAGTGTTGTGTAGGGTACATTTCCTCTCTCATGGGGTCTGTGTAGAGCCTCACAAACTCTCTCTCCTGGTAGTGTTGTGTAGGGTACATTCCTCTCTCATGGGGTCTGTGTAGAGCCTCACAAACTCTCTCCCTGGTAGTGTTGTGTAGGGTACATTCCTCTCTCATGGGGTCTGTGTAGAGCCTCACAAACTCTCTCTCCCTGGTAGTGTTGTGTAGGGGTACATTCCTCTCTCTATGGGGTCTGTGTAGAGCCTCACAAACTCTCTCCCTGGTGTGTTGTGTAGGGTACATTCCTCTCTCATGGGGTCTGTGTAGAGCCTCACAAACTCTCTCTCCTGGTAGTGTTGTGTAGTGTACTTCCTCTCTCATGGGGTCTGTGTAGAGCCTCACAAACTCTCTCCCTGGTAGTGTTGTGTAGGGTACATTCCTCTCTCATGGGGTCTGTGTAGAGCCTCACAAACTCTCTCTCCTGGTAGTGTTGTGTAGGGTACATTCCTCTCTCATGGGGTCTGTGTAGAGCCTCACAAACTCTCTCTTGAAACTTAAAACTAGAAACTCCTGGTTGGGTTGTGTAGCCTACATACCTCTCTTATGGCTCTGTGTGTAGGCTATCCGTCTCTGTCCGAGCCGGGAAGAACAGGCGCAATGGATTATGGACATTGTAGTTAATTACCATGTTTCTGCATACGTTGAATATTTGCTTCATAAAAACTACAACTCCCTTCAGCCAAGTGTCCCATATAGTTCTTGACTTAATTTCTCTTCTTGAATGATATGATTTCTGTCTACATAAACAGCGCATTGAGCGCATAAAAAAAAAATATATTGAACAAAAATATAAACGCAACAGGTGAAGTGTTGGTCCTATGTTTCATGAGCTGAAATAAAAGATCCCAGAAATGTTCCATATGCACAAAAAACGTATTTCTCTCAAATGTTGTGCACAAACTTGTTATCATCCCTGTTAGTGAGCATTTCTCCTTTGCCAAGATAATCCATCCACCTGATAGGTGTGGCATATCAAGAAGCTGATTAAACAGCATGATCATTACACAGGTGCACCTTGTGCTGGGGACAATAAAAGGCCACTCTAAAAAGTACAGTTTTGTCACACAACACAATGCCACAGACGTCTCAATGTTTTGAGGGAGAGTGCAATTGGCATGCTGACTGCAGGAATGACCATCAGAGCTGTTGCCAGATAATAATATAATAATATAATATGCCATTTAGCAGACGCTTTTATCCAAAGCGACTTACAGTCGTGCGTGCATACATTTTTTTGTGTATGGGTGGTCCCGGGGATCGAACCCACTACCTTGGCGTTACAAGCGCCGTGCTCTACCAGCTGAGCTACAGAGGACCACAACCATAAACCGCCTCCTACATCGTTTTAGAGAATTTGTCAGTACGTCCAACCGGCCTCACAACCGCAGATCACGTGTAACCACGCCAGCCCAGGACCTCCACATCCGGCTTCTTCACCTGCAGGATCATTTGAGACCAGCCACCCGGACAGCTGATGAAACTGAGGAGTATTTCTGTCTGTAATAATGCCCCTTTGTGGGGGAAAAACTCATTCTGATTGGCTGGGCCTGGCTCCCAAGTGGATGGGCCTATGCCCTCCCAGGCCCACCCATGGCTGCACCGCAGCCCAGTCATGTGAAATCCATAGATTAGGGCCTGATGAATTTATTTCAATTGACAGATTTCCTTTATATGAACTGTAACTCAGTAAAATAGTTGAAATTGTTGCAGGTTGCGTTTATATTTTTGTTCAGTATAAATGGAATTCAAGTGATTTTACAGAGGTCGGTCAATTAGTGGTTTAATAACAAAAAAAGTTTAATTGCTAAGCACTACCAGATGCACCAGGCCTGGCCTCCATGGAGACAGAGAGAGCTGGGTGACAGCCAACCACTGCAGTCACTCACTGCTACTCCTCTGTCGCCACTGTCTCTTTCCATCTCTCTTACCTCCTCAACTTTTTCTAGCTCTGTTAACTTTTTTTTGTGCTCTACCTGGTTGTTGATCATTCGATTTCAAGAGAGAGAGACAGACAAAGGTAGATAGAAAGACAGAGAGGGAGAGAGAGAGAGAGGGAGAGGGAATGGTGGTTGAGCAGAGAATCTAATATAAATCCTAGGGATTTTTAAACAGTATTTTAAAACAGGTGTCATCTATTAATCAATGAAATAGC
>NW_025538520.1:0-18826 GCF_020615455.1 Coregonus clupeaformis | reverse complement strand
AGCATTTACAACAAGCATTTTGCAACAGGTAAAAAGTTTGCACCTGTTTTTATAACAATAAATAAATAAAATATATAAACATTATAACAAAATAATTAAAACAAAATTACACATAAATAGATAAAAAATTACATTATACATGTAATAACCATTTCATGTTTTATCTTTATTTAGTATTAAATCCCTTCCAGAAAAACGACATTTAGTATATCCTGCCTTATATTATACTACACCTCTACCCTTTTTGCTGTGAACACATATATCTGTTAAAGTACCTTCACACTGTTGGGCCAAAATAGCCTTTATTCATCCTGTCTCCACACCTGCTGAGTGGACAGTTATTCCCTAGTTACACAGTGAGTGTGTGTCTACAGTCAGACATGGGGTTGCTGGTAGGTGCTGATGGGCTGGAAGCTCTACTGCGCCACCGCTGAGATGGCTCTGTACTGGACAGGACCTCCCTGTGAGGGGGGATGGGGGTTTTTCTGCCAGGTGACCAGGCACATGACACACACAGGATGGGGCAGGACTTGGCAAGTGTCACATCCCTCATTACAGCCACCTGCACATACTGATAATAACCCCTCGAAAAGAGCATGTCCAACACGTCACCTCATATTATTCTTGAAACCCCCTAGTAAACAAAAAAGTAATAACAGCCCTGGCCTTTCATGCCAAAATGTGTCCACCCCTGCTAGAACTTGACAAATTCTGCCCGATTTAAAACAGAAAAAAAAATCTATAGCATTCGTTGCTATGTTCTGAATGTTCTGAGGCTGCATGGTGAAGGGCGCATGCATCAAAAGACAGGAAAAATGTATGTTTGAGAAGTTACAGGTTATTTACACTATTTATATAATATAAATATCCATCTTTTATCCAAAGCGACTTACAGTCATGCGTGCATACATTTTTACGTATAGTGTCTGGGGATCAACCCACTATGCGCTACAAGCACCATACTCTACCATTGTCTTTATAACACAGTCATAAAATGCTACATAAATCAACACTGTCATAACACATATAGATATTTAGAATTGTGACATATATTGCATTATTTTATGGCTGGTTATACACCTACAAAAAAGAGTATAAAAAACCATATAATTAGGAATTAGAATACTAGAATGACATAACCTTCATTATGTCGGGATAAAAGGTCAACCATTTTGGTGGTCCAGGGAGTTAGTCAACCATGGTTTGCCCGTGCTGTGTGATAAGATATTATTGTGTAAAATAATGAATTTGAAGAATTTATCTGCACTGTATGTTTGTTAGCTACCTACTAGTTCCATTCATTTTTCAAATTAACTGCCAATTACACATTCCACTCCAAACAATGCATCAATCCACACATGGCTGAAATCCAGTTATATACTTCACAAGTTGTAAATGCACAACAAGTTCTGATATTATATCTTATAATAGCACTCACAGCTTTAGACTGGTTTGGATTTCTCCTTGACCAATGTGGCTGCCATTTTCATCCCATTCTGGAACTTTGGGTTTATGTTTATACATACTTTCCTCTAGTAATTTAATATCCCCAACCCACCAGGCTTCAATAAAGGTGTTTCGACCCTCCCAGTAGTGCAGCCGGTCTAAGCACTGCATAGCAGTGCTAGAGGTGTCACTACAGACCCGGGTTCGTTCCCGGCTGTGTCATCCAGCCCCGTGATCAGGAGTCCCATAGGGCGGCGCTCAATTGGCCCAGCGTCATCCCGGGTTAGGAGTTTGGCGGGGGCTTTACTTGGCCGATCTTGCCCTCTAGCGCCACTTATGTCGCCAGGCACCTACCCAGGCTACCTCGGTCGCCAGTAAACCATTCTTTCCTCCGACACATTAGTGTATGCTTCCGGGTTAAGCGGGCGGGTGTTAACACGTGGTTTGGCGGGTCATGTTTGATGGGCCCTTATGTCTCGACCTTCACCTCCCGACCTATTGGGGAGTTACAGCGATGAAACAAGATCAAAATTGGGGAGAAAAAGGGAGTAAATAAACCAAATAAAATAGTTTTCATACCAAAAATAACTGCAAAGTTTCAACATCACCGTTGATAATTTTATAACATAACACTACGTGATTCAAAACTCTTAAAGTCACATTAATCAAATAATATAAATCAAGGGTAACATTTCCAAATCATAGTCCATTTTGTGTAATTCCCCTAGCAACATTATGAGGTTGCTAAGTTACATCTTAGTTACAAAAAAAATATTGTTACACAGGTTCCGTTCTCCTATAAGTGCAGAAAACACGTAAAGTAACTTTAAAAGTACTGGGACAGTACACTTTGTTGTTGTTTTGACTCTGTTACTCCAGCACTTTAATTTAAATACATTCTATTATTTTTGTAAATAAGAATGGGAAATGTTTCTAAATATTATACGTTTAATCATGATACTACCATACACTTTGATACTCCTGAATGAATTGTGAATAATATAGGGAGGTTACAACTCTATCTAACCTCCCTTGTTATTGTAATGGTGAGAGGTTAGCATGTCTTCTGAGTATATATTTGTGCGTCTCTTTTTCTCATATTCACGATTCATTCAGATTTATCATATACATCCACATTAATTAGAAATGTTGAAAACATATTCTATTAACTTCTTTACAATAAGTAACTCCAAAATGACACAATACATTATTTCCCATTCATTTCTATTGGGCACAAAATAATCTGGAACAACCAAAACAAGCCAGCCATTGTTGCCAATTTAGCTTTAACTTTGTTTCTATATTTAGCAAATATTCAACCTCTAGCACATTTTCAAAAAGCACAAATCTAGCTACTTTTTCTGGTGTTATTGAACTTTTGAGACTCTGGCGTCCTTCTTCTTGCTCTTCTCAGCCGCGGTGCTGCCGTGGGCCCCACCCCAGTCCCAAAAGCACTCACAGAGCGGCCCCAGTCCTCGTGCCCGGCAATCAGAGCAGGAGATGATCACCCCTCGCTCCAGACTGCAAATTAATTGCTAGCATGGAAGCTCTGCTGATCCCCCCTAGCTTCACATTCAGGAGCGGGTTTAAAGTAAAACATTTTAAAAAACCAAGAATCTCAGAAGTTCCAATTATATTTTACTCACTTTTTGTCTCTCCTGCCTTATTCCTCTCTCCTACAGCGTCCATCTCAATTACATCACATGGCTGCAATTATGGAAATTGGTGATGGCGTCATTTCAGCACACCAATATACTTTCTTACTGTGGAGTTGTCAACACTGCAAACAGCAAATGCATCCAACAATGTGTAGAGTCACAAGCTTGTTATCTTGTGTGCTATAATATGACCAAATATTCACACTTTTTACTACTTTAATACCGCAAGTGAATTTGTTCCATTTATACCCTAAAATGGGGGGACTGTGTACATAAAAAGTGCTGTCATTTCTAAACTGGCTCACCTGATATAATAAAAGTACCCTCAAATTAAAGCTCCACCCAGTCTGCACTCTAACCTCATAGTCATTGTATCATTTCAAAACAAAGTCTATACGTACTAAAACAACAAAAAACATTTTTGGAGCTCACTGTATGTACCGGACTGGAGGAATCCTGAAATTATACGAAAAGGAAGCTGTTAAACATTCTAAATATATTTTCTCAGATGCCAAACCCTTTATAAAGCTGTCGACATTGAATGTTTTGACGCTGTGTTACTAGCAAAAGTTGATGCAGGCTTTAGTTTGGCTAGCAGGCAAAAGGCAGAGGATGACCCTATAGGCCCTATAGGCGAAATACAGCTGCCAAAACATATTATTTTAACTGAAAAACCCTGCACATGGTTAAACATATTTTCTCGTTTTGGGGCTCATCTGATCAATGAAGGACCATAACATGTGTTGCTTGAGATAATGAAATAACATCAACCCACAAATTATTTTGTGTTCTGTATATCAATCTACCAACAAAAGTAACCAAGGTGAAACATAGCAACGTTAGATTTATAAATTACCAAGATGCGCTGTGATTTTATGCTAAATGCTCATCGTGAGCTTTGATAAAGAATAAAGAATTTCTGTGCACATTTTACAAGTTAGTAATCAGGCAGTGTTCATGTTCATAACATTATCTACATCATGTTGTTTACATTTTGCAGTTCCGTTTTCTACGGGTCATGACACCTTTTTTGGTGGGTGGCCCTTGACTATTATTCACAAGGGTGTCTTGTCCTACTCTTAACCTGCTTCTGCATTAATCACAACGCATTGTATACAGTCTACACCATGTGTGTGCAATTGCAGATGTAATAATATCTATGGTTTCCTTGAGTGTAGGATTTGTGGGTTTTACACCCTTTTAGGTGTCATAACAAGCCATAAAATAATGCAATACATGTCACAACAGGTCTAAATGTAGGTGTCATGACAGTGTTATTACAATATTATGACAGGTTATGACCGTTATATCAGCTGTTATGACAGGTTATGACAAGTTATGTCATGTATGACAATGGTTATACCTATTAGAAGATGTTATACACTCTGAGTTTATAGAGTATTCTATCCGGCATGAATAGCAAAAGTTATCTGACAGAATGGTTCTAAGAAAACACAAATATGTCTTCACCCATAATAACCAGAGATAATCACTGATAAAATATAATATGCTACTCTGCTGTTTATGTTAATATTCACATCTGTAACTCATCATACATACAGCACAACTCTTAACTGCTACAATAAGCATATGATTTACTGGCTGCCTCTACAGCCTAATTAAACTCATTGAACACTGAACAGTGGTGATCGGAAAGCTATTTGACTTCACTTTACTCTTGTGATTCGGCCCCTTTTGCCAGCACTACTTCAACGTCCAAATCCATTAGTGATTTCTGTCACTGACTAAAGTGGCCTCGAAAACCATTTTCCCTGCATTAATGACCTTCTTCCACACATGGCCAATCCTTAGCCTAATGACTCAGTCTACTTAGCATGCTCTCTAAAAAAAACTCAGGTTAGGAGCTGGAGGACAGCACAAGAACCAAGGGGGAGGAGATCCCATTCCACCGTTACATTTTTAAAGCAGAACAATTTATTATCCAGTATCAATAATATCAAACAAAAGAAAAAAATTTTAATCATGTTCACAAATAGTTTTTCCACCCAATCTACGCATCACTTTTGATTGTTACAGTACAGATAATACTTCAAGTTATTTTTCTGTTGTTTTAAGTTCTTTGCCTAAATGTGGAACTTTCTCTGCTGACACAAACAGATAAAAGGCAATTGACAGGGGGTGTTTGGGTGTCAGAGTTTAAAGTGCTTCTCCCCCTATAACTTGCCCGTCAGTCAGTCCCTGAACAGTGCTTCCCTAAGCCATATGTGGGCCAGGAAACTAATCCTCATAGGTAGAGGGTATGCTTACTGCCAGTCAGCGCTTCACCACTAGAAGTTACGGTTGTGTGCTCCCGGAGGTAGGAGCGTAGCTGCTGCAGCACCGTATCATTGACGCCGGGTGGGGCCGCCCTTTGACTCGTGCATGCAGCGCTCTCGCCCTTCACTCCCGGATCCAGTAAACCCCTTGAGGTCTGGTTGAAGTAGAAGTTGAGGACATTATCCTGGGGGGCAGGTTACCGCTTTCCCACCTTCTGTACCTCAGGCAGTGGATCCCCGATCAAGTGTCCCCATCCACGATGTGGATCTGCTCCAGGGGAAATAGCGCAGCCAGTTCGCATGTGCCCCGCGTCTAGAGGGCTCGGCTGGATGCCTTATAAGCGGGTATTGAGGGCTCCGCTGTGCACCAGCAGGTTCTCGATAGCCTGCACTGGCTTGTGGTTCTCAGGCGGTTGAAGTAGACCTGGGTGTAGTCTACGTTCAGTTGGGTCTCTCAAAAAATCAGCAGCAGCTTGATGGTTCATGGCACGGATGCGTTCTCGGCGCCAAGGCAGGGGGTGAAGTAGCCTGGCGTCTTTCTCCACTGTGATCTGGTGCTAGAATATGGCATCGCTCACGGTACCATCAAAGCCCTTGGCGTAGTTTCCCCTCAAAAAAGTGCACCTCTATGGCCGCGGCAGCACACCTCCAGGGTGGATGTCTAGCATTTCCAGCAGGGCGCGTGTACCCCCTTGCGCACCCCTAATAATGAGTGCTGTGAGGGGGCATGTTTGCTAGTCCCCGGGGGGTGGAGACAGAGTGTTAATGGCTGTGAGTCCAGGTCCCAGATCCAGACTCTAAACAAGCTCTGGTGGGGCCAGCATATACCTGAGACCAGGAGGAACATTATACAGCAAGCAGGCCATGGTGAGGGAGGGTGATGAAAAGAGGAGGGATGGTCAGAGAGAGAGCAGAAGATCGGAGGTATCTATGGTTTAGCTGTGGATCAAGCCATCTCTCTGAGATCAAATCTGACAGGAAAGGAGGGGCTGTTTTTCAGATCTGCCATTGATCATGAAAGGAGGGTTAGGAGGAGGAGAATCACAGCCAGTCCGAAGCACATCTGTAGAGACAAAGACAAAAAAAAAAAATACTTAGATCTCCCCATCTGAATAGCTAGCACAGCCCAAGTTACTTTCTTCATTTACCTGACAAGCTTTCTAGTAATTAATAGAATGTATGTCTGTCTCAGAAGTGTTTTCCTCTCCTTGGATTATCATTATTTATCTCCCTTTACGAAATCTCTCATTTTTGTCCTATCTCCCTCTCAGATCTCTCCTTTCCATATCAAATTTCGTTTAATACTATGCTGTAATTTCACAGATATATATTTTTCCTCATTACAAAAATGCATGGCTCAGATATGTGAGAGCGTGGCTCGGGGCCAAACCACAGAGTCACACTACTTCATCTTGTTTTACCGGGTCATAATCCTCACACAAATCAATACCCCAATATCCTCCTTGGAACATTTTCAATCAGGACAGCAGAGTAGTTAAGGAGTCAAAGTGTGGCTGTAGAAACAAGAGGAGTTTTCAGATTCTGAAACTTATTTTCTTACACGTGAAACAAGATCAAAAAGCAAGGCCAAGTGATGGATGCTATGTATTGGGACTAAGTATTTATGTTCTATGTGGGTTTCCTAGCCTTAGTTCTAACGCTAAATATCATGGTATTGAAGTGGGTTGTTTAGAGTAGACTTCCTGAAGTAATTAACCACAACTTCTCAGTAAAGCACTCGTTGCATCTAAAAAGCATTTCTCCGTCCCCATTCCTGTGTGAGTCTAAAGTTAATCTGAAGAGTCAAGATACAACAAAAAGGTAGGACTAGGACAGGAATATTTCTCTGATAACTCTGAACAGCCATAACAGTTGGATCCTTCCTACTTAAGTCTTCTCAAAATACTTTCACTAAAAAACAACATTTCTCCATGACAGTCAAAATAACTACTCTGCTGCATAAACATCCAACAAACCAAAGGTCATGGTAAAAGGCTCTATAAATATTACTTTATTGTTTCCACTTTGCTGTTGCCCATATTAAATCAACCACTACCATCACTATATAAACACAATTGTTAAGGAACAACATCAGCCACAGCTCCAATCTGTTCCCCACTTCCCAGAGGGTTGCCTGTTTCCTCCACTTCCCAGAGGGTTGTCTGTTCCAACAGAGCCACTACCAGCCTCCCCCCTCTCTCTAATCAGAATCTTCCCATTGCAGACTGAGGGGAGTGATACCTGACCATCATGAAGCTCTAATCTCTGGCCAAGGGGTCCAGGGGGCTGTGGATGCTGTATGTGGGGGCTGCTAGAGTATGGGGCTAAGGATGGGGATGGGAAAAGAGCTGGGGCTAGGTAGCTGTGGGCATGGGGAATAGGGCTGGGGGGCTCTGCCTAGATGCTGCGCTGAGGGCTGGGGCTAGGTATAAGGTCTGAGGCTGGTGTCAAGTATGGGGGCTGGAGCATAGGTATGGGGGCCTGGGGCTATAAGGGATGCAGCCCTGGCTGACTTTCCCAGAAGCACTGTGATAAAGAAAAGGTGCTCTTGTATGTCTGCGCAGGGAGCCACTTATGCGCTGTGAGCGGAGGCGCGCCTGCCTTCCCAGCCACTTCCATGGCGGGCTGCCAAGTCTAATGTTAACAGCCAGGCAGCCAGGGCGAGCTTCCTGTCTTATCCAATTCCCCTCACTCCCTCACACACCGCCCGCCTGGAATAGCCATTGTTGTTTCACATCCCGCTACCCGTTGCTTTATTCAATACTCGATGCATATCTTCGGTTTTCATTCATCACACACCCGACCCGACACACTATCTCAGTATCTGCAGAGCATTTAACTCAAACTATTGGAATATTGACAATACCCGACAGGTTACAACAGACTGTAAATATGCTTCTAGTCCAGAACTAAGTAAGAGGTCACATTGCAGTTGGCTGAATAAAACAACTAATATTGAATATACTTGCCATTGTAAAAATAAAAAAAACATACATCACCTATAACACTTGCATGTTTTACATCTCCGTTTAGCTATCCTACTCCACAAATACCCACTATCCCGTGCACTCCTACCTTCTGTGATCTCATTTTACAGTTTGTCAGTGGCTGCGACTGTGCTTATTACCCTCATAGCATTATCACCGGGAGCCTGAGCCAGTGTAGCTCGCGGTTCTACCCTATTATTCATCATCCTAGCAGGCACAGAGGGAGAAGCCACAGGTTTCCTGCTCCATGAGAACCTAACTCCCACTAATTACTCAAACCCGCCAGCCAGCTATATCTACAGTGGCTTACTTTCCCCTTGGCTTTTCCTACTTTGTTGCCTTACAACCTATTACTGATTTTTGGTTTTGTATCATTATTACCTAATAATACCTCCTACTTTTTGTGTGTAACAAACAACAAATAAACAAAAAAAAAACAAAAACTTGAGCGTGCATAACTATTCCCCCAAAGACATCTTTGTAGGCCACCTTTTGCAGCAATTACAGATGCAAGTCTCTTTAATTTCTCTACTAAGCTTGGCAGCATCTAGCCACTGGAGTTTTGCCCATTCTTCAAGGCAAAACTGCTCCAGCTCCCTTCAAGTTGGATGAGTTCCGCTGGTGTAGCAGCAATCTTTACAGTCATACCACAGATTCTCAATTGGATTGAGGTCTGGCTTTGACTAGGCCATTCCAAACATTTAAATGTTTCCCTTTAAACCACTCAGAATTGTTGCTTTAGCAGTATGCTTAGGTTACTAAAAGCTAACTCTCTCTCCCTCTACTCTTATCCTTCTAGACCTATCCGCTGCCTTTGATACTGTAGAACCATCAATCCTCCTCTCCACCTCTCCGAGTTGGGCATCTCCGGCGCTGCTCACTCTTGGATTTATCCTACCTGACAGGTCGCTCCTACCAGGTGGCGTGCGAAACTTCTCCCACCCATGCTCTCACCACTAGTGTCCCCCAGGCTCAGTTCTAGCCCTCTCCTATTCTCTCTATACACCAAGTCACTTGGTTCTGTCATATCCTCACATGGTCTCTCCTATCATTGCCTACGCAGACACACACAATTAATTTTCTCTTTCCCCCTTCTGATACCAGGTGGATCGCATCTCTGCATCTCTGGCAGACCTGTCAGTGTGGATGTCAGATCACCACCTCAAGCCTGAACCTCGGCAAACGAGCTGCTCTTCCTCCCGGGAGGACTCCCGCTCCATGATCTACGCCATCACGTTACAACTCCATTGTGTCCTCCTCCCAGAGTGCAAAAAACTTGCTACCCTACACCCCTGTCGTTCTCCCTACATCACGTACCCAATCCTGCAGGTTCATGCTCTACAACATTCTTAAAGTCAGATCACCCTACCTTAACAAAGCAGCGCGTCCTAATCCAGAACTTGTCATCTCCGTCTATTACTGCAACTCGCTGTTAACTGACTCCCTGCCTGTCCATTAAACCCTACAACTTATCCCCTGCACCCGTCATGGTATTCACCTTCCGAAGTTCCTCTCATTCACCCCTCCTCCGCACCCTCCCTCAATCAATCAATCAATTTTATTTTATATAGCCCTTCTTACATCAGCTAATATCTCGGAAGTGCTGTACAAAACCCACCTAAAACCCCAAACAGCTAGTAATGCAGGTGCTAAACACGGTCTAAAAAATCCTAACGAAAACTAGGAAGAATAAGAGGAACCAGGCTATGAGGGGTGGCCAGTCCTCTTCTGGCTGTGCCGGGTGAAGATTATAACAGAACCATGCCAAATGTTCAAAAATGTTCATAAAGTGACAAGCATGGTCAAATAATAATCAGAATAAATCTCAGTTGCTTTTTCATAGCCCGATCATTAAGAGTTGAAAAACAGAGGTCTGGACAGTTCCCTAACCCCAGGCAAACAGTTGAAACTGAATAGCAGCAAGGCCAGGCGGACTGGGGACAGCAAGGAGTCCCCCTAGTCCCCGTATGGTCCTCAGGGCTCCAGGTCTCTCAGTTGGCTTTTCATACGATCATTAAAGTTGAAAACAGCAGGTCTGGGACAGGTAGGGGTTTCGTAACCTTATGGGCAGAACAGTTGAAACTGAATAGCAGCAAGCCGGACTGAGAAGGTGTCATCATGCCCGGTAGTCCTGACTATGTCCTAGGGCTCAGGTTCTCAGAGAGAAAGAGAGGCGAGAGAATTGAGGCATACTTAAATTCACACAGGACACTGGATAAGACAGGAGGATACTCCAGTACTAACCAACTAACCCCAGCCCCCCGACACATAAACTACTGCAGCATAAATACTGGAGGCTGAGACAGGCCGTCCGAACACTGTGCCCCATCCGAAAAACCCGACAGGGCCAAACGGAAGGATATAACCCCACCCACTCTGCCATCTCAGCCCACACCACTAGAGGATATCCTCAACCTCACCCACTTACAATCCTGAGACTTCCCCTCTCCACCACAGCACAAACCAAGGGCACCCACCCACAATCCCGTCAGTACTCAGCCCCCTCAAGTGAGCGCACCCCTCCCAGGGCCGGCATGAAAGAGCACCAGCAAGCCAGTGACTCCAGCCCCTGCAACAGGGTTAGAGGCAGAGAACCCCAGTGGAGAGGGGACCGTCCCGGCAGAGACAGCAAGGGCTGTTACGTTGCTCCAACACTTTCCGTTCACCTTCACACTCCTGGGCCAACTACACTCCAATCATATACCTACTGAAGATAAGTCTTCAGTAAAGACTTAAAGTTAACATCTCTCTCTCACTGTAGGGCAACTGTTCCATAAAAATGGAATCTATAGGAGAAAGCCCTGCCTCCCGCTGTTTGCTTAGAAATTCTAGGACATTCGGGAGGCCTGCGTCTTGTGACCGTGCGTCGTATTGGTATGTCACGGCAGGATCCTACTCAATATGGAGCAAGCCCATGTAACGCTTTATAGGTTAACAGTAAAACCTTGAAATCACCCTTCCTTAACAGGAAGCCAGTGTAGGGGAAGCTAGCACTGGAGTAATATGATCAAATTTCTTGGTTCTAGTCAGGATTCTAGCAGCCTGTATGCTTAGCACTAACTGAAGTTTATTTGAGTGCTTTATCCGATAGCGGAAAATAGAGCATTGCAGTAGTCTAACCTAGAAGTTAACAAATGCATGATTAATTTTTCTGCATCATTTTTGACAAAAAATTTCTGATTTTTGCAATGTTACGTTAGATGGAAAAAAGCTGTCCTTGAAACAGTCTTGATATGTTCGTCAAAAAGAGATCAGGGTCAAGATCGCCTCGAGTCCTTCACAGTTTTACTGGCTTCCAGTTGAGGCCTCACATCTACTACAAACCATGGTGCTTCTCACTAGCTGTGAGGTGAACAGCACCTACTTACCTTCAGGCTCTGATCAGACCCTACACCCAACGAGGGCCCTTCATCCACCTCTTCTAGCTCCCCTCTCTATCACAGTTCCCGCTCACCCCAGTCAAAGCTATTTGCTACTCTGGCACCCCAATGGTGAAATCCACCGCCATACTAGTCACTGACCACCTTCGAACACTTGAAATACCTCTTTAAGGAATACCTGGAATAGTATAAGTAATCCTTCTACCCACCCATAAAAAATAAAAATAAAGTGGCTGT
The DNA here is from genome assembly GCF_020615455.1 of Coregonus clupeaformis. Taxonomy (NCBI): domain Eukaryota; kingdom Metazoa; phylum Chordata; class Actinopteri; order Salmoniformes; family Salmonidae; genus Coregonus; species Coregonus clupeaformis. The sequence goes on along the minus strand of NW_025538520.1, from coordinate 6,842 downwards.
CCCACTGCTTCATAAGTTGAATGCACCAATTTGTGAGTCGCTCTGATAAAGCGTCTGCTAAATGATGTAAATGTAAATGTCTTTTCCTGCTGGAAGGTAAACCTCTGTCCCAGTCTCAAATCTCTGAAGACTGAAACTGGTTTTCCCTCAAAATTTCCCTGATATTTAGCACCATCCATCATTCCTTCCAATTCTGACCAGTTTCCCAGTCCCTATTTGCAAAAACATCCCCCACATGATGCTGCCACCACCATGCTTCACTGATGGGGATGGTGTTCTCGAGGGTGATGGGTGTTGGGTTTGCGCCAGACATAGTGTTTTCCTTGGCGGACAAAAAGCTCAATCTATAGTCTCATCTGACCTGATATCTTCTTCCATATGTTTGGGAGTCTCCCACATGGCTTTTGGCAACACCAAAGCGTGTTTGCTTATTTTTTTCTTTAAGCAATGGCTTCTTTCTGGCCACTCTTCCTAAGCCCAGCTTGTGAGTGTACGGCTTAAAGTCGTCCAATTACAATACTCCAATCTCTGCTTAGAGCTTTCCTTTGTCTTCATGGTGCCGCTTGCTTGGTGGTGCCCCTTGCTTGTGTGTTCAAATCTCCTTCCAGACAGGTGTATATATACTAGATCATGTACAGATCATTACACTTTAAGTCCACCTGTGTGCAATCTAACTAATTATGTGACTTCTGAATAATTGGTTGCAACAGATCTTATTTATGGGCTTCATAGCAAAGGGGGTAATACATATCACACACCACTTTTCTATTTTTTTTTAATTTTTTGAAACAAGTACTTTTTTCATTTCACTTCACTTCACCAATTTGACTATTTTTTATGTCCATTACATAAAATCAAATAAAATCATTTAAATTACAGTTTGTAATGCAACAAAAAATCGGAACGCCAAAGGGGGATAATACTTTTACCCTTCTAGTAGCTATATCTAAGGCAGATCAAGAATAGATCCCACCAGTATGCGTTGTTTGAGTCCATCCGAGCAATCACCGATTCAATTTCTTTATTTTTTTTAGAGGTAATAACATCCTTTTTATTTTATTTTACACAAATTGAGCTCCAAAGATTACAATACATTACATTACCAAAAAGTATGCTTACCCTGCTCGTCAACATCTCATCGCATTAATATGGAGTTGGTCCACCCTTTGATCTATAACCCTCCACTCTTCTGGGAAGGCTTTCCACTAGATGTTGGAACATTCCTCAGGGACTTGCTTCCATTCTGCCACAAGAGCATTAGTGATGTTGGGCAATGATGTTGGCCGATTAGGCCTGGCTCTGCATCGCGTTCCAGTTCATCCCAAAGGTGTTGGATGGGGTTTGAGGAGTCAGGGCTCTCAATGCATGCCAGTTAGTTTTTCCACACCATCTCACAAATCATTTCTGTATGACTTCGCTTTGTGTCAGGGGGCATTGTCAAGCTGAAACGAAAGGGCCTTCTCCAACTGTTGCCACAAAGTTGAAGCACAGAATCGTCTAGAATGTCATTTATCTTAGTGTTAAATTTCCCTTCACTGGAGGGGCCTACCCAACCATAAAAACCCACACCATTATTCCTCCTCCCAACTTTACAGTTGGCCTATGCATTTGGGCGGGTAGCGTTCTCCTAGCATCCGCCACCCAGATGCTCCCGGACTGCTCAGATGGTACGTGATTCATCACTCCAGCAGCGTTTCCACTGCTCCAGTGTCCAATGACAGCGACTTTACACCACTCCGCCGCCTTGGCATTGCGCATTAATCTTAGTTTGTGTGGCTGCTAGGCCATGACCCATTTCCTCAACTCGCAACAGTTCTTGTGCTACAGTTGCTTCCAGAGGCAGTCTATCGTAGTGAGTGTTGCAACCGAGACAGCATTTTTACACGCTAAGCGCTTCAGCATCCGCGGTCCTGTTCTGTGAGCTTGTGTGGCCTACCACTTCACAGCTGAGCTGTTGTTGCTCCTAGACGTTTCCACTTCACAATAACAGCACTTACAGTTGACCCGGGGAGCTCTAGCAGGGCAGATTTATAACTTGTTGGAAAGGTGGCATCCTATGTCCGGTCCACGTTGAAAATCACTGAGTTCTTCAGTAAGGCCATTCTACTGCCAATGTTTGTCTATAGGTTGCATGGCTGTGTGCTCATTTTACTACACCTGTCATACGGTGTGGCTGAAATACCAGAAATACACTAATCTGAAGGGGTTCCACATACTTTTGTATATACAGTATAAGCTATTCTAAATGATATTTCTTAACACAGTGGTGTGTATTCATGGATGCCAAGGGAGCCAAGCTTCCCCAAAAAAAATTACCAAAACACGTATTAAATAATTATCTTTTTCTCTCTCTGTTTCATAAATTTCCCTTCAATTCGCACCGAGCTGAATGTACCCCACTGGAGAAATCATCCAGCGACAAACAGCACCCCTCTGTCTCCGTATGTGTGGCGTACTCTATCTGATGCTGTCTGACATTGTTGCATTGAGTTCAAGGGGAAGCCAGTGAGCATTTGGCCTTCCTTGATAAAAAATTAAAGAAAATAACAGCCAATCTGCGTTGAGCTAAACTGAGTGGCTCATCTGTGAATGTCCTGGCGCACCAAAAAAATTTCGAAGCCAGTTTGGATTTGGCTTCAGACCAATGACATCACATCAACGTCATTGACAGAAAACAACTTGTATTCTTGCATCTCGTTGTGTCGTTGTCCTCCGGTGTCTAGGCTAGCTAAAATCGTCCCTTTCCTAAATTAGCCATGGATGGAGATAGTGATTTGACTTGTGGTTCTACTTAATTCTCTGTACTGGCCAGTGATTATAACAACATTCTATCCACATATTCATTTTAGCCATAGCTTATTACAACAAAATTAAAGCCTGTACTGTATGACAGAGTCCTAACCATTTAGGCAACATACACACCCCCCAAAATCAGTATCATGACAGGCATCATATTTACTTTTGTTGATTGACTAAATAGTTTTTGTTATCTTTTAGTTGTCACTGTATTAGACTAAGCATAGATGATTAGATGTTGAAATGTTGAAGTTGAAATGGTGCTAATAGTGAGCCTGTTTTCTTTTACTTCTACTCTCCGTGGCTCTATCAATTTATTTTATGTCAAGTTACATTACCTTCTTACCATGCTTAGGTCATTAACTGTTTGTTATATGCAATATGTTTTGTGGACTTCACGACAGATGTTTCTTTCTTTTATAACAAATGTTGGTTGAATTTATTCTGCCACTGTCTTCTTATTTCTCCTTAGCCTTATATCCTTCGATTTTTATAGCACATGCAATTATCACACACATGGTTTATTGGCTTTTTTTCTGGCTTCTTCCCCAGTGATTTTACCCAGCACCGCCACTGTGTAACTCACACACTTTATACAACCTTGCAATGAAGGGTCAGTGCTATCGCGGGACCCTTGGGACTCCCCTACCCTCAACTCCTAACCCCTACCCTAACCTTAACCATAACCCTTACCTAACCATACTCTTACCTAACCCTAACTATTTTTAAACTCAACTTCAATATAACGTCGTCCCAAGGATCCCACATCACGCGAGAGTGTTATACAAGCTAGCTGTTCATTCCACAATGTTTTTCTTACAGAACCCATATGTACATTACATTTACTTTACATTTTATCATTTGGCAGCGCTCTTATCCAGCGACTTACAGTTAGTGAGTGCATACATTCTTCATACATTACACTGTTATTCAATACAAAATTATTGCTATACATTTATTCAAATGGCATGTGCTATACTAAATGTTTATGCAGGCAAATGCTTCCACACTCCTTTTAGTCTCACTTCTATTTACTACTAGCTAGTTACTACTTATCTCATCTTGAATGCAAGTGCATGCCTGAATAATAGATCTGTGCCAACTGCTTTTTGCAGATTGCATATTTCGAAACCAACTAAATAACACACCCTAACTACTATAATATGCCCAAACCTAACAGTGCTCTTTTTTATCATGGTCAGTGTTCACTTTGGCGTCCAGTCCAGTGTTGTCACATAAGTAGCACAGATTGCTAGCTAAGCTACCAGCTCCTTAACTAAATGAGACGTGATGAGGACGGGCTGCTTGCTTGGTGAAGTGTACTTTTTCACTATTCATTTATTCAAATACACTAGCTGTGGCAAGCTACTCACCGTCAAACCACCATGCCTAATCTCTCTCACGTTGTACCTATGACTAATATGTTCATGCGCCCTCTTCGGGCACTAATTAAAATTCAAATAATTACCGAAAAAGCACTTTTGTTTATTTTTTTTTCCTTTATCTTAATACTTCATATTTTTTTGTGAAAGGTTTACACTTCTAGATGTGCTGGGGTGGTACCACCTCAAACTTACATGCTACCACATCGCCCGTGTCGCTTGCTAAGCGTTGCAAAATAAATTACACTACATGTTATTCAATCATTGCACCCACACTGCTCACGAGTGTCTGTGTAGCCAGGCGCTAACATACTGACCAATGAGGGGATGGGAGACCACCTTGCAGCGCGTCGCTCACAAACAACAGTTATATTTGGGCGCCTGCTCGCGGGGTCGGCAGCGCTCGATCTGGCCGCCCGTCGTGTAGGTGCAATACTGGTGAATTTTCTTCTGTAATCAACTACATTTGCCGATTCATTTGTCTCAAGTTTTGGCACTAATTTAGCATCTAACCTTGTCCAAAAAGTTCTGTAGTTGTAAGAAAAATAATCTGCAAGAAAGCAGCAGAGAAATACACAAGCTCTGGTGCCAGGGCTTTTTCTTCTGACCAATCAAGTGAGGTGTTGTCATTCTACCTTTTCCATGTTTCACAGGGTTCGGTCTGAACCGATTACTGTGCAAAATATGGATCAATTTGTAAAAATTTACTAGCTATAGAATTACATTCACAGAATTTGAAGCTACAACAAGGCTTTGGTGAGGAAGATGAAGGGAATAATTAAACAGTGTTTCCACATAGCATGACCGCTACACAGCTGATGCTAGCTAGTTAGCCTAACCTCTTTTCTATTGACATTACATGCTGGTTACTACTATATTTTCTTGGCAGGTCTGTATCCATTGGTTCCTTATGTTGTGTAACAGAGCAATAGGTCTACTATGTACTTGTTATTTGGTTGAGGCGAACAGTTTAAAAAATAATTGTTTCCTCTGTGTATATTTGGTGTGTAGTTGGTTGGCTTTGCTAGTTAGCAAGCTGAGATCTCCTCAATTTGGCTAACGTTAGCTAGCTTGCTAATAATGTTTTGAGGAAAACAGCTAGCTCCCCTGTAGAATCAAGACAAGGGGGGATGGAGAACATTAGATGGGTGCACGTTGCTTCATCTGGCTGAAGCAGTGCCCAGGCGAGACGAGACCTACCTGCTACAGAGATAAGCCAGCGTCGTCCAGGGTAGGGGAGGGCATGGCCGGCAGGGATGTAGCTCAGTTGGTAGGGCATGCGTTTGCAACCCAGGGGTTGTGGTTCGATTCCCCAGGGGGCCATATAAAATTATCACTCCTTAACTGTAAGTCTCTCAGATCTCTACTAAATACTAATTAATATCACAATAAAAAGTCGATCTCTCAATTCTATCTATAAGCTAGTGAGATTTCAATGTTGAGCGGATACAATGATATTCAATAATATTGACTTGCTATATAACTGCTTTTCCTGAACATGTCCATCTATATACTACAGTGAGGGAAAAATATTTATCCCCTGCTGATTTTTGTATGTTTGCCAACTACAAAGACATTATCAGTCTATAATTTTAATGGTAGGTTTATTTGAACATTGACCAGAATAACAACAAAAAATCCAAAAACCATGTAAAAATGTTATAAAATTAATTTGCATTTTAATGAGGGAAATAAGTATTTAACCCCCTCTCAATCAGAAAGAGTTCTGGCTCCCAAGTGTCTTTTATACAGGTAACGAGCTGAGATTAGAACACACTCTTAAAGGGAGTGCTCCTAATCTCAGTTTTTTCACTTGCACATGTCCACAGAAGCAATCAATCAATCAATTCCAAACTCTCCACCATGCCAAACCAAAAATCTCCAAAAGTCAGGATTATAGACCTACACAGGGCTGGAATGGGCTACAAGACCATCGCCAAAGCAGCTTGGTGAGAAAGTGACAAAGTTGGTCAATTTTCGCAAAATGAAGAAACCAAAAATAACTGTCCATCTCCCTCGGCCTGGGGCTCCATGCAAGATCTCACCTCGTGGAGTTGCAATGATCCTTAGAACGGTGAGGAATCAGCCCAAACTACAGGAGGATATTGTCCAATATCTCAGGCAGCTGACCACTAGTCACCAAAAAAACAATTGGTAACACACTCGCCGTGAAAGGACTGAAATCCTGCAGACCGCAAGGTCCCCCCTGCTCAAGAAAGCACATATACATGCCCGTCTGAAGTTTTCCAATAACATCTGAATGATTCAGAGGGAACTGGGTGAAAAATGTTGTGGTCAAATAACATTCGCTCTTTGGCATCAACTCAACTTCTCCCGTGTTTGGAGAGGAGGAATGCTCCTATACCCCAAACCATCCCCCACCGTCAAACATGGAGGTGAAACATTATCCTTTGGGGGTGTTTTTCTGCTAAGGGGACAGGACAACTTCACTGCATCAAAGGGACCGATGGTGGGCCATTACCGTCAAATCTTGGTTGAAAACCTCCTTCCCTCAGCAGGGGCATTGAAAATGGAGTCGGTGGATGGGTATTCCAGCATACAATACCCAAAACACACGGCCAAGGCAACAAAGGAGTGGCTCAAGAAGAAGCACATTAAGGTCCTGGAGTGGCCTAGCCAGTCTCCAACCTTAATCCCATAAAA
>NW_025538519.1:0-18827 GCF_020615455.1 Coregonus clupeaformis | reverse complement strand
TTTGTGTGATTCAGTTATGTAACTTGACATCTAGTTTTTCTGTTTTCAAATGATTGAAATGGTATTTTAAAGGACAACCACAACCTTTCCGTATATTTACTTGAAACAGATTTATCAGCGCCCAAAATAATTCTTTTAAATGAATGATAAACTCTTTTTCATACCACATTCTCTAATTGTAAAACAGATTTCTTAATTGATCTTCAAAGGGCTACTCTTGCGACAGAATCAAAGTCACTCTTCACTTAGAAAGATCAAGATAAGTATTATATGCATAGTTGCTTAAGTTAAAAGCTGAAAAACATGATTGATTTACTGACTTTAATGTTTTAAACATCACACAAGCAGTGCTGGTAATTAACAATACTGATATCTCTCCTCTCCACATTAATTGGTTTTTTCTTTGTTTGATAAAGTGTATTTAATATTGCTTGTTTAAACAAAAAACAGGAAATCTCCTGTCCATCAGGAGTTGCAGAATGGCAGCCCAAAAAGCTCCTCAGAATTTGTCAATCAGGGTTAAAACTGTCAGAGAAATGATCACATTATACAGGTACCTTAGTCTAATTAACATGTGTGCAATTATACTTCTTTGTGGGTGGAAAACTGTGTAAGGAACGCTACAGGGAACACATTTATGCCATGTTTTAGACACAGAAATAATGATTGTTTGAAATACACATGAAGAATTAGCTAGTATCTGTCAAGATATTACTGGAAATAACTCTGAAACATTCCTATTAAGCTCTAGATGATTCTGCACAGTCTATGAACAAAAACTGCCAAACAATCTCAAATTACTGCAATTTTGTTTTTGGAGTCCTTTCATTCTGTAATTATATTTTGGTGATCTCAATTATTATTATTCTACCACTGAGAATGTAATAATTACATTACCAAAAGTGGGGTGGACACCTGCTCACAAAACATCTCATTCCAAATCATGGGCATTCATATGGAGTTGGTCCCCCTTTGCTGCTATAACAGCCTCCACTCTTTCTGGGAAAGCTTTCCACTAGATGTTGGAACATTGCTGCGGCGATTTCAACATCCAGCTGCAAGAGCATTAGTGGGGTCGTGGGCACCGATTTTGGGCAATTAGACCTGGCTCGCAGTCGGCGTGCTCCAATTCATCCCAAAGGAGTTCGGAAGAAGTTGAGTAAAGGACTTGTGCAGGCCAGTCAAGTTCTTCCACACAGATCTCGACAAACCATTTCTGTATGGACTCGGCTTGTGCATGGGGCATTTGTCATGCTAAAACAGAAAAAGGCTTCCCCAACTGTTGCAAAAGTTGGTAAAGCACACAATTGTCTAGGAATATCATTGTATGATGTAGCAATAAGATTTCACTGGAACCTAAAGGGGTAGCAACCAGGAAAACAGATCCATACCATTATTCCTTTCTCCACCAAACCTTACAGTTGGCACTATGCATCCGGGCAGGTAGCGCTCTCCTGGCATCCGCCAAACTCCATTTGTCCGCCGACTGCCAGGATGGGTGAAACGTGATGAATCACTCCAGACACGCTTTACTGCTCTAGACCTGCAATGGCGGTAAAACTTTACCCCTACTCCAGCCGATGCTTGCGCATTGCAGTGACGGTGATCTTATGCCAGGGTGTGGCTGCTCGCCAAGGAACCCCATTTCTACGAAGCTCCCGACAAACAGTTCCTCGCTGCAACCGAGGACAAGCGACTTTTTTACGTGCTACATGCTTCAGCACTCGGCGGTCAGGTTCTGTGAGCTTGTGTGTGGCCTACCACTTCATGGCTGAGTTTGTTGTTGCTCTTAGACCTTTCCACTTCACAATAACAGCACTTACAGCTGGACCGTGGCAGCTCTAGCAGGTCAGGAAATTTGATGAACTAACTTGTTCGAAAGGTGGCATCCAATGACTGTGCCACGTTGAAAGTCACTGAGCTCTTTTCAGTAAGGCCATTCTACTGCGAATGCTTGTCTATGGCGCATGCATGGCTGTGTGCTCGATTTTACACACTGTTAGCAATGGGTGTGGCTGGAAGAAATGCCGAATCACACTAATTTAAAGGGATGTTCACATACTTTTGGCATATAGTGTATGCTGCATTGAATTGTGATTGAATACTTGTCTGTGATGACCGTTATTCTATGATAACGAAGCTGTAACCTTTGTCTGTTGACTTAAAGAGTATTGAACGCAACGCCATGGAAGTTTGTCTCAGAACAATCTCTTATGGAGTTGCTTCAGAATTGTGAATAAAGCCTGTATTTTTTGTATGATATCTGACTGGTTATTCCATGCTCCACTCCTGATAGAAAGAACTGTGTTATGTTTAGCTTATCCCAAGGACCTAAAAAAAAAAGGTGTTGTATTGGCTACGGAAAGATTATTTATGGTGCATTCTCCCACATTACAAATACATCACTCATTAGCACTCCTCTCTTTCTCTTGGAGTGGAGGCTGCTGTCTGGTTAGCTGATCTGGATCGGAAGGGCGAAGGGGTTTTAATGCCTCAAACCTCTAACCCAACCCTTACATCATCATCAGCAGCACACTGGCTTAACAGAATGGAGCTGGAATTACTATGAACTAAGAACATTCAATTGGAACTCAACTACAAGGGAAGGGAAAATATGTGGCGGAATTCTGGAGAACAACAGGACTACATGGCAGCGCTTTGGCAGTGATAAACCGCACTGATAACTTTAAGCAAATCAAATGAAAGTTTTGGATCTCTCCAGAATGTGTTGAACGGCCTCCTGGAGTGTAGCCTTGATGACTGTGTAACTCTGGAATGGGAAGAGAGGGGGGAGAACTATACGGCGTGGTTAGGTCTACATGGCGCACTCTGCTTTCACTTACCCACTTATGCACCAATGGATCTGGGGACATAAGCAGGCTATGGAGGCACACAGAAAGCCTCTACAAAACTGTTTGTTTGAGTAGGAAGAATACATTTAATATTAAATAACCCCCAGGGAGTTCCTGATGTTACATAACAGATATTGGTAAAAACCCACCCAAACATACACTACATTACCAAAAGTATGTGGACACCTGCTCATCGAATATCTCATTCCCAAAAATCATGGGCATTAATATGGAGTTGGTCCCCCTTTGATGCTATAACAGCCTCCACTCTTCTGGGAAGGCTTTCCACTTGATGTTGGAACATTGCTGCGGGCACTTGCTTCCATTCAGCCACAAGAGTATTAGTGAGGTCGGGCACTGGGATGTTGGGTGATTAGGCCTGGCTCGCATTCAGCGCTCCAATTCATCCCAAAGGACTCTTTGATACAGGCTGAGGTCAGGGCTCTGTGCAGGCTGGTCGAGGGTTCTTCCACATTGATTCGTGACAAACCACTTCTGTATGGATTCCAGGTGCCAGTACGGGGCATTGTCACTGCTGGGAAAGGAAAGGGCCTTCCCAAACTGTTGCCACAAAGTTGGAGCAGAGAATCGTCTAGAATGTCATGCCACATGCAGTAGCGTTAAGACTTCCTTCACTGGAACTCAGGGTTCTAGCCCGAACCATGAAAACAGCCCCTCTGAGACCATTATTCCTTCTCCACTCAAAATCTACAGTTGGCACTATGCACTCAGGCAGGGAGCTTTCTCCTGACATACAGTAAAATCAGGCCAAAAGCTTGGACACACTCTTACTCATTCCAGGGTTTTTCTTTATTTTTACTATTTTCTACAATGAATAAAATTGAAGACATCAAAAGTAATGAAATAAACACATATGGAATCATGTAGTAACCAAAAAAGTGTGTTAAACAAATCAAAATATATTTCATATTTGAGATTCTTCAAACAACCACCCTTTGCCTTGATGACAGCTTTGTACACTCTTGGCATTCTCTCAACCAGCTTCACCTGGAATGCTTTTCCAACAGTCTTGAAGGAGTTTCCACATTGCTGAGCACTTGCTGGCTGCTTTTCCTTCACTCATGCGGTCCAACTTAATCCCAACCCCATCTCACTTGGGCTGAGGTCAGATGATTGGGTGTGAGGCCAGGCTATCTGATGCAGCACTCCATCACTCTCCTTCTTGGTAAAATAGCCCTTACATAGCCTGGAGGTGTTGGGTCATTGTCCTGTTGAAAAACAAATGATAGTCCCACTTAGTGCAAACCAGATGGGATGGCTTATCGCAGCAGAACGATGTGGTAGCCTGTGCTGGTGCTAAGTGTGCCTTGACTCCTAAATAACTCACAGACAGTGTCACCAGCAAAGCACCCCCACACCATAACACCTTCCTCCCTCCATGCTTCGCGCTGTGTGCCATTGTTGCTCCGTAGGACGTTTCCACTTCACAAAACAGCACTTAGAGTTGACCGAGGCAGCTCTAGCAGGGCAGAAATTTGACGAAATTACTTGTTGGAAAGGTGGTATCTTTGACTTGGTGCTACGTTGAAAGTCACTGAGCTCTTTCAGTACAGGGCCATTCTACTGCAAATATTTGTCTATGGAGATTGCATGGTGAAGTGCTCTGATTTATAATACTCGGGTCAGTAACGGGTGTGGCTGAAATAGCCGAATACACTCATTTGAAGGGGTGTCAAATACTTTTGTATATACATAGTGTAGTTTGTTGTGTCTGTGTGTATTGCCATTGTTTAGGGCAGCCTGATGCAGTGTATCACCTCTAGACAGTCATACTTTGATTCTTATTGAAAACAAACACAAACTCACACTATGATGACAAACATGAATATGCGTTTTGATGGATTTTTCCTTCTTCTAATGCTCTAAGGGGAAAATCAGATTACGTTACTGGAGTTTGGGGGGATCCAAACGCGATACTACTGATCAAAAATGTGGACAGTAACTGATAACTGTGGGGATTACATTTAGAAAGTAACCTACTCAACACTGATTAACATCAAGGGATTTTCACTGTAACCTTGCTATTGCTTTTGCTTCCTGTGACTTTTCTTTAGATAAAAACAAGCAACAGCTCTCTTCTTTCTTTCTTTACTAAAAAATATATTCTACACTTAAAACTGGAAGTAGAAAGACAAAGGAGAGAGAAAAACCAAAGACCTAGATAAACCGTTTTGCAAAAAGTGGAAAGACACCTGGTCTTTGTTTCTTGGAGCCAGACAAATGTATGCCATTGTTCACATGCTACTGCTGCTCCATGCTGATCCAAAGACTCTTAGTATTATGTCCCAAATTGTACTCCTTTCAGATAGTGTACATCTTTTTGATCAGAGCCTGCTGCCTCTAGTAGTGCACTGTATAGGGAATAGTTCACTTTAGCACTCATCCCTATGCCATCTCTTCATGGGAACCCGGTGGCTCTTGTTGCTCGGGCTCCTCTTGTATTTTCTGCAGGCCAAGGCCAGAGCTGTATAATGAGGGAGAATCTAGTCATGCTTTCTGAGTACTTGGCATGTATGATATGGACTTTGAATTAGCTAAGACAATGCACAAAAGAACCCACCACATTATGTTGGATAGCCCCATTTTCATGAGCAGGACATTTATGATAATTATACTTTATTATGACTGTCATGAATTATAAAACCTTTTTAGCATGCAAATGTTGGCTCAACATTCAAGCAGTCTGAAGGACGGAGGAGTATGGACTTTTGAGAGGGAAAATAAGACACTTGTAATTGGGATGTTGCATTAACTATGTGTGTGTGTGTGTGTGTGTGTGTGTGTGCATGCGTTCATGCCTTGTGTGTCAGTGTGTGTGTTAGGTAGGTGTATTTTGTCTGCCTTTCATTTCTGAATATTTTTGAATTTACATTTTGTACAGACAGCAAGGAAATTACATTTTGTTTTCAGTGTTGCAAATGATTAATGCTTCCAGGCAATTACAGCAGCTCTCTGCCGCACACCAAAATCTCTTCATTCTTTGTGCAGTCCTATTCCACTCAGATCTGTTTGATTACAACTCTCCCTGTGTCTCACACAAAACACCCAAGGAAATATAAACTAATGGTTGTTGTATGATCAACTTCATAATAAAAGCGGTCAAATGTAAAAGCACAAACCTCTTAAGTGAGTGACTAGAGGCGTAGTGAGACAATGTGCAAAAACAAGGGGAAAACTTTTTTCAAATACATTGTTTGGAAAGCACTAGTAGGCGGCCTAAATGGCACTCTATTCACGACGAGTGGACTACTTTGACCAGAGCTCTGCCCTGGTCAAAAGTAGTGCACTATGTAGGTCACTGGTGCCATTTGGGATACAAGTAGCAGCCCCTGTTCCCTGTGTATTCTCTCAAATAATTCCCAGATGGTGTTCCAGGGAGCTGAGAGATGTAATGTTGCGGAGATTGGATATGTAGTCCTAGTCTTTGAAAACCCTCTGTTTTCTTTTGTTTTGTGGATCGGCAAAGTCATCCGGATCATGTGTTCATTAAAATACATTGCATGTGTGCAGTGCAATATAAAAATATAATCTATTTTAAATATGATGGACTCTTTTTTATGCTGTAGTTACAAATTCACATCAATAGTATTTCATCTATATGCCAGAAAATGAATAAAGTTTGAAGTGTCCAAAATCTACTCTTGTATGTTGCATGATATGTTGTACAATACATAGGCTAGACCATGAACTTGTTAAAACTCATGCAGCCTAAGTACAGTGTAATTACTAGCGATACCCATTAGGCACACCTTGTTATTTACTCTAGTACTTGTGATACCTATTAAATATAAATATATTTAAAATTACTTATAAAAAAACAAATCCTAAATTACATGTATTTAAACATCTCAATTTCAAACTATTGTTTAAGATTAAACTGTAACATAGTAGGCTAGATCCCAACAGCTGTCTGGGTGACCATGGTGTCTCATTCATTGGAAAGCCCAGCTGTAACCAGAGTGCCAAGATAAAAAATAGATAAAACCTTGAGCTGTCACTTTGCCACCTAACATAGAGTGCATTCTGGAAAGTATTCAGACCCCTTTGACTTTTTCCACATTTTGTTTACTACGAGCCTTATTCTAACAAGGATTACATTGTTTTCCCTCAATCAATAATATACACATAACATTCCCATAAAGACAAAGCAAACACTTAGAAATGTGCAAATTTATTAAAATAAAAAAATTCTCATACTTTGTTGAAGCACCTTGGGCAGCGAATTACAGCCTAGACTCTTAAGATTTTCCATTTACATTTTAGTTTATTTAGCAGACGCTCTTATCCAGAGCCACTTTACAGTTAGGGTGAATACATTTTTTTTTTCTGGCCCCCCCGTGGGAATCGAACCCACACAACCTGGCGTTGCAAACGCCATGCTCTACCAACTGAGCTACATCCCTGCCGGCCATTCCCTCCCCTACCCTGGACGACACTGGGCCAACATGCGCCGCCCACAGCCCCCCGGGTCGCGTCCGGTTGCGACAGAGCCTGATTCAAACCAGATTCTAATGGCACAGTTAGCACTGCGATGCAGTGCCTTAGACCACTGCGCCTATTCAGGAGTACGGGCATGACGCCACAAGCTTGGCACACCTGTATTTGGGAAGTTCCTTTCTAGCTCTGGGCTGAGGCTGGATGGGGAGCCTGCCACAGCTATTTTCAGGTCTCTCCCGAGACTTGAAAGGGTTCAAGCCCGGCTCTGGGCTGGGCCACTCAAGGACATTCAGAGACTTGTCCCAAAGCCACTCCTGCAGTTGTCTTGGCTGTGTGCTTAGGGTCATTGTCCTGCTGGAAGGTGAACCTTCGCCCCAGTCTGAGGTCCTGAGCACTCTGGAGCAGGTTTTCATCAAGTGATCTCTCTGTACATTGCGCACGCCTAATCCTTTTCCCCTTGATCCTACCTGCCAGTCTCCCAGTCCCTGCAGGCTGAAAAACATCCCCACAGCATGATGCTACCACCACCATGCTTCACCGAAGGGATGGTGGCAGGTTTCCTCCAGACGTGACGCTTGGCATTCAGGCCAAAGAGTTCAATCTTTTGTTTCATCACTGCAGACCAGAGAATCTTTGGTTTCTCATGGTCTGAGAGTCCTTTAGGTGCCTTTTTGGCAACTAAGTTGGGGTTGTCATGTGCCTTTACTGAGGAGTGAAGCTTTTGGTTTGGCCACTCTACCATAAAGGCTCACTGGTGGAGTGCTGCAGAGATGGTTGTCCTTCTGGAAGGTTCTTCCATCTCCACAGAGGGAACTCTGGAGCTCTGTCAGAGTGACCTCCCTAGACCAAGGCCCTTCTCCCCCGATTGCTCAGTTTAGCCGTGGGGCGGCCAGCTCTAGAAAGAGTCTTGGTGGTTCCAAACTTCTTCCAGTTAAGAATGATGGAGGCCACTGGGTGTTCTTGGGGACCTTCAATGCTGCAGACATTTTTGCAGTACCCTTCCCCAGGATCTGTGCCTTGACACAATCCTGTCTCGGAGCTCTCTGGACAGCCTCCTTCCACTTCATGGCTTTGGTTTTTGCTCCGACACTGTCAACTGTGGGACCTTATATAGACAGGTGTGTGCCTTTCCAAATCATGTCCAGTCAGTTGAATTTACTCACAGGCGAACTCCAATCAAGTTGTAGAAGCATCTCTAAGGATGATCAATGGAAACAGGATGCACCTGAGCTCTCTGTGGTATCATAGCAAAGGGTCTGAAATACCTATGTAAATAAGGTATTTCTGTTTTTAAATGTTTAATACATTTGTAAAACCTTCTAGAAACCTGTTTTCGCTTTGTCATTATGGGGTATTGTGTGTAGATTGAGATGACGTAAAATGTTTTTATTTTATAAATTTTAGAACAAGGCTTAATGCACCACTGTGTAAGCTCTCCCCACTCTAAAAGATGAGAGGGCCTGTAATTTTCATCATAGGTACACGCTGCAACCATGGCAGACAAATTGAGGGAAAAAATCCTGTAAAATCACAGTGGGGGAAAAAGTATTTAGTCAGCCACCAATTGTGTGTGCAAGTTCTCTACTTAAAAAAGATCACAGTGGGGGAAAAAAAAGTATTTAGTCAGCCACCAATTGTGCAAGTTCTCCCACTTAAAAAGATGAGAGAGGCCTGTCATTTTCATCATAGGTACACGCCAACTATGACAGAGAAATTGAGATTTTTTTTTCTCCAGAAAATCACATTGTAGGATTTTTAATGAATTTATTTGCAAATTATGGTGGAAAAGGTATTTGGTCACCTACAAACAAAGATTTCTGGCTCTCACAGACCTGTAACTTCTTCTTTAAGAGGCTCCTTGTCCTCCACTGCTACTCTGTATTAATGGCACCTGTTTGAACTTGTTATCAGTATAAAAGATTACCCTGTCCACAACCTCAAAACAGTCACACCTCCAAACTCCACTGTGGCCAAGACCAAAGAGCTGTCAAAGGACACCAGAAACAAAATTGCAGGACCTGCACCAGGCTAGGAAGACTTTCTGAATCTGCCAAGGTAAGCAGCTTGGTTTGGAAGAAATCAACTGTGGGAGCAATTAATAGGAAAATGGAAGACACTGATAACCTCCCCTATCTGGGGCTCCACGCAAGATCTCACACCCGAGGGGTCAAAATGATCACAAGAACGGTGAGCAAAAAATCCCAGAACCACATGGGGGACTTAGAGGAATGACCTGCAGAGAGCTGGGAATCACAAAGTAACAAAGCCTACCATCAGTAACACACTGTACGCCAGGGATCTGGATGTGCCAGACGTGGTTCCCTGCTTAAGCCAGTAACATGTCCACAGGCCCGTCTGAAGTTTGGTTAGAGTGTATTTGGATGATCCAGAAAGAGGATTGGGAGAATGTCATATGGTCAGATGAAACCAAAATAGAACTTTTTGGTAAAACTCAACTCGCGTGTGTTGGAGGACAAAGAATGCTGAGTTGCATCCAAAGAACACATTTACATTACATTTTGAGTTATTTAGCAGACGCTCTTATCCAGAGCGACTTTACAGTTAGGGTAATACATTTTTTTATTTTGTATACTGGCTCTAGTGGGAATCAAACCCACAACCCGATGCGTTGCAAACGCCATGCTCTATCAACTGAGCCACACCATTATTACCCACTGTGAAGCATGGGGGGTGGAAACATCATGCTTTGGGGGCTGTTTTCTGCAAAGGGACCAGGACGACTGATCCGTGCAGGTAAAGGAAAGAAATATGGGGCCATGTATCGTGGGAGATTTTGAGTGAAAACCTCTTTCCATCAGCAAGGGCATTGGAAGATGAAACGCGGCTGGGCTCCTTCAGCATGACAACGATCCCAAACACACTGCCCGGCAATTCGAAGGAGTGGCTTCGCAAGAAGCATTTTCAAGGTCCTTGGAGTGGCTCTGAACCAGTCTCCAGATCTCAACCCCATAGAAAATCTTTGGAGGGAGTTGAAGCCGTGCTGCCCAAGCGACAGCCCCAAAACATCACTGCTCTAGGAGGAGATCTGGCAGGGAGGAATGGGCTAAAATACCAGCAACAGTGTGTGAGCACCTTGTGAAGACTTTACATAGAAAACATTTGACCTGTGTCATTGCCAACAAAGGGTATATAACAAAGTATTGAGAAACTTTTTAGCTATTGACCAAATACTTATTTTCCACCGAATTTGCAATAAATTATAAAAAATCCTACAATGTGATTTTCTGGATTTTTTTCCTCATTCTTGTCTGCTATAGTTGACGGTATCTATGATGAAAATTACAGGCCCTCTCATCTTTTTAAGTGGGAGAACTTGCACAATTGGTGGCTGACTAAATACTTTTTTTTTCCCCACTGTATGTGAGTAAATGCAACAGGCCCTGTGCGTCTCTGGGAGGATCTACAGTGGGGAGAACAAGTATTTGATACACTGCCGATTTTGCAGGTTTTCCTTCTACTTTCTTACAAAGCATGTAGAGGGTCTGTAATTTTTATCATAGTACACTTCAACTGTGAGAGACCAAATCTAAAAACAATAAATCAAGAAAAATCACATTGTATGATTTTTTAAGTACTTAATTTGCATTTTATTGCATGACATAAGTATTTGATCGCCTACCAACCAGTAAGAACGCTCTCACAGACCTGTTAGTTTTTCTCTTTAAGAAGCCCTCCTGTTCTCCTCATTACCTGTATTAACTGCACCTGTTTTAACTCGCTACCTGTATAAAAGACACCTGTCCACACACTCAATCAAACAGACTCCAACCTCTCCACAATGGCCAAGACCAGAGAGCTGTGTAAGGACATCAGGATACACTTGTAGACCCACAAGGCTGGGATGGCTAAGGACAATAGGCAAGCAGCTTGGTGAGAAGGCAACAACTGTTGGCGCAATTAATATGAAAATGGCGGGTTCAAGATGACGGTCAATCAAGATCTCACCTCATGGGGCATCAATGATCATAAGGAAGGGTGAGGGATCAGCCCAGAACTACACGTGCAGGACTCTGGTCAGCGACCTGAAGAGAGCTGGGACTCACAGTTCAAAGAAACCACTAGTAACACACCACAACTGGCACATGGGATTAAAATCATGCAGCGCACGCAGAAGGTCCCCCTGCTCAAGCCAGCGATGTCCAGGCCCGTCTGAAGTTTGCACAATGACTCATCTGGATGACCCAGGAGGGAGGAATGGGAGAAGGGTTATGTGGTCTGGATGAGACAAGATAGGAGCTTTTTGGTCTCAAACTCCACTGCTGTGTTTGGGAGGAAGAAGAAGGATGAGTACAACCCCAAGAATACCATCCCAAACTGCGTGAAGCATGGAGGTGGAAACATTGGTCTTTGGGGATGCTTTTCTGCAAAGGGGGACAGGACTTGACTGCACCGTATTGAGGGGGAGGATGGATGGGGCCAGCTGCATAGCGCAGATCTTGGCCAACAACCTCCTTCCCCTCAGTAAGAGCATTTGAAGATGGGGTCGTGGCTGGCTTTCCAGCATGACAACGCACTCCAAAACACAGCGGCCAGGGCAACCAGCCGTCTCCAGTCTCCAGACCTGAACCCAATAGAAAATCTTTGGAGGGAGCTGGAAATCCGCAATTGCCCAGCGACAGCCCCGAAACCGGAAGGATCTGGAGAAGGTCTGTAAGGAGGAGTGGGCCAAAAATCCCTGCTGCAGTGTGGTGCAATCCTGGTCAAGACTCTACAGGAAACATATGATTCTGTAATTGCAAACAAAGGTTTCTGTACCAAATATTAAGTTCTGCTTTTCTGATGTATCAAATACTTATGTCATGCAATAAAATGTAAATCAATTACTTAAAAATCATACAATGTGATTTTCTGGATTTTTGTTTTAGATTCCGTTCTCACAGTTGAAGTGTACCTATGATAAAAGTTACAGACCTCTTCACATGCTTTGTAAGTAGGAAACCTGCACCATCGGCAGTGTATCAAATACTTGTTCTCCCACTGTAGTCAAGGTAGCGAGCCCAACATCACCTCTCAGCATGGCTATAATGAACATGTGTCTATCTTGCACCGTTATGCAATTATTAAGAGGCTGGATACTAACAGCTACTCCTGGCTAACCAATGTTCTAGCACTAATGTCTTGAGTGAAGTAGATCAGGGATGTCAAGGTGTAAATCCGAAGCATATGCTATGTGTAGTACAAATACTACTTATAATAATATACCAATAGACCTACTAAATTATAAATGTATACTCAAACAAATAATTACACTCTAAAACAAGGGGATGCATTTACTTGATTCAACTAATAGGCTGTATTAGTTAGCTAAAGAATTCAAACACTCAAACAATTACAGTGTACATGAAGTACATGATTAACACACAGAGGTAACATTATCAACTAGATAAGGCTTCTAACGTGATTACACGTTTCAGTTCAAAATGATCTCTAAGAGAAAAACGATATGTGTCTGATACACAGGAGCTTTTGCTAATAAGTTCTCAAAGTATGAGCAAATTCACCTGCCCTTTTGAAACTCAAATTCAAGCAGGAACTCACCCCCAACTCACCCCCCAACTCACCCCCAACTTTGCTAGTGAAAACAATAGGCAGAAACAACACACTCAGACTATAATCTAATCAACTACATTTGAATGTTATGACCGAACAACAGGAATGTGTCTGATAACCAGTCAACCCAATATACAATGTAATCATACATATCAATATTCTTAGCTCTTTATAAACTTCTTTTCACACCTCTCCCGGCGCCAGTGACCCCAGGATTTCGGTGGGAACGCCTCGGGCCCCGGGAGATTGCTACTGGTGAAGCTGTGTGTGTCACGGATTCTGCCGAAACTGCTCCTCCTCCTGGTTCGGCAGGCTTCGGCGCTTCGGCCGTCCCCGCTGAGTACCAGCTGCCACCGCTCTATGTTTCGTTATTTGGATTGCTTTTGTCTGTCTGTTACACCTGTGTCCATTTGTGTGTTGATTATTTGTCTTATAAGTTCCTTTGTTTTTGCACTAGACTGGATTGTGTAAAGTTGTGATTGCTGCCACTTTGTCAGAGCTACGTGTTTGCACTCTGTTTTGTTTCGTGTTTAGTGTTTACGCGTGTGCGTACACTCTCCTCGCTTTGGTGTTATTCCGAGGTCGGGTTTTTTCTCATAATCATTAGACCATTAAAGTCTGCTGGACTTAACCTCTGGTGTCCTGGGCGCCTGACTCCTCCACCACTATCCACATCGGGTTCTAGTGACAGAACAACTACACCATCATGGAGTCAGCAGGAACGGCGCACAGGGGCACCCAAATCCCCGGAAGACCGGATCAACTACCAGGACACTATGATCCGGCAACTCGGGCAGCCATGGACGAGGTGTCCAACACTCTGCGCCGATTGGTGAATCGAGAGAGGTGCCCACGCACTTTACAACATCCCATCACCAACGGCCAGTCCTCCTCTCTCAGCACCGAACCCAGTGGCATTCGGCTCACGCCCCCCGAGGGCATAAGGACGGTTCCGCAGCCGGGTGTCAGGGATTCCTCCTGCAGTGGAACTTTACCTTGCCACCATACACCCGGCGCCCGGGATACGAGCGTTTCCGCCCTCATCTCCTGTCTTCCGGCAAGGCGTTGGGAGTGGGCCACCGCCAATGGAGGGGGAATAGACGCCGCAACCATCACCTACGCGGGAGTTCTCCCGCCGCCCAGGGCTGTCTTCGATCATCCACCTGAGGGGAAAGCGCGGAGAGCTCTATTCCACCTCCGACAGGGGGAAGAGGAGCGCACAGGAGTTCCCGTGCACTGGAGTTCCGGACACCAGCGGCGGATGCGGGTGGAATGAGAGGGTCTCATCGACCACTACCGGTGTAGCCTACGAGAGGACGCGCGTCTGGCGTGTGAGCTGGCCTGCAGGGACACCAACCTGTCGCTTGACCATTTCCATCCGCCTCTCCAGACACCCTGCTGGCTACCCGCTCGACGCCCCGAGTGGGGGTCGCCCATTTCCCACCCTCTCCAGCACTCCCCGAGCCGATTCCCATGGAGTCAGGGGTGCTGGGCGCAAGAGAGAGGAGGGAGAGGGAACCCGAGGGGGCTATCCCCTGCACCACCTGTGGTCGTGGAGGACACACCGCGGCTGGGGTGCTGGGGAGGGTCTCCCTTGGGAGAGGTGACAACAGGCCACGCACTGGGGAGTCATTTCAGGTGAGTAGGCTCACCACTTACCCAGAGCTTTCTGTTGGTCACATGAGTATTCCTGTGAGGTTTCCACAGGTGGCACCTCATTCCCAACATAAGGGCGCTAGTAGATTCAGGCCAGCTGGGAACCTTCTATTGATCGGGCATTTTGTCTGTAGGTTAGGAATTCCTTCGGCCGGTAGAAGCTCCAGCTTCCTGTCCACGCATTAGACAGCCGGCCAGTTGGGGTCGGGCCTGATCAGGGAGGTCAGCAGCACCACTGGACGATGACTGATGCAGGGGGGTCATGGAGGAGATCATTCAGTTTTTGACCTGATTGACTCTCCGCGTGCACCCGTGGTGTTGGCCTTCCCTGGTTAAGCACCCATGATCCTACCAGGAAGCGCGGCAACAGGAGGGCTCTGACGGAGTGGTCTGCCCAGTGTGTAGGGAGATGTCTCAGGTGTTTCCGTAGGGGCGACTTCTCGGTAGAGAGTCCGAATCCAAGTGCCCAGCACTAGCGCATTCCCCCTGAGTATGAGGATTTGTGCACTCGTGGTTCAGCAAATCGAGGGCAACACGGCTACCTCCTCATAGACAGGGGGACTGTGCGATAAACCTCGAAAACAGGGAGCGGCTCTTCCACGGAGTCGCAGATCCCCTGTCTCAAGAGGAAACAGCGAAGCTATGGAGACTTACATAGCCGAGTCCCTTGGCACAGGACACATACTGTCCTCCACTTCCCCGGTCTCCCCGAGTTTCTTCTTTGTGAAGAAGAAGGATCGGGGGATTGCTGCCTAGGCATTGTTACCGTAGTCTCAATCAGATCACAGTTAAATACAGTTACCCACTTCCACTGATTGCGACGATGACGAGCCAATACGCGAGCGGGTTCTTCTACAAAGTTGGATTCAGGAGCCGCTGTATAATCTGGTGCGCATTAGGGAGGGGGATGAATGGAAAACAGCATTTAGCACCACCCGGGTCATTACGAGTATCTCGCTATGCTATACGGGTTAATGAATGCTCCTTCAGTCTTCCAACCTTTGTTGACGCAGGATTTTCCGGACATACATGGGCAGGGTGTAGAAGCTTTACATCGACTGACATCCTAGTGTACTCTTTCTACACGCAGCCGAGCATGTAGCCCAGGTGCGCCGAGTGTTGAGAAGACTGTTGGAGCATGACTTGTGTGGCGTCAAGGCAGAGAAATGCTCTGTTCTTCCAGGAGTCCTGCTCCTTTTGGGTTATCGGGTTGTCCGCTACTGGTGTGGGAGATAGAGGTAGAAGATCGGCCGTGGCGCAGACTGGCAAACCCAACCACTGTAAAAGAGGTGCAGCAGTTCTTGGGTTTTGCTAATTACTACCGGAGGTTTATTCGGGTTTTGGACACAAAAGGTTGCAGCTCCCATTACGCCAAGAAGGGGGGTCCGGTTCGCTTGCAGTGGTCGGCTGGAGGCGGACAGGGTATTTGTCAAACTGAAGAACCTGTTCACCTCGGCCCGTGCTGGCGCATCCGGATCCCTCTTTACCATTCCAAGTGAGAGGTAGATCGTCCGAGACCGTGGCTATTAGGGCAGTCCTATCACAAACGGGTCCGGCACGCCACCCAAACTCCGCCCCTGCATGCTCTACCTCCCAAGAAGCTCAGCTCGCGTGGAGCGCAACTCATGACGTTGGGGGACAGGGAGCTGTTAGCCGTAGTCCAGGCCCTAAAGGTGTGGGAGGTATTGGCTTGAGGGGGCTCAGCACCCTTTCCTCATTCTGACTGATCACCGGAATCTGGAGTACATCCGGGCAGCTAGGAGATTGAACCTCGTCAGGCTAGGTGGGAATATGTTCCTAACCCGGTTTGTTTTTTAAGATCACATACATCCCAGGGTCCCAGAATGGTAAGGCAGACGCCTCTGTCCCGGCGTGGTATGACACAGAGGAGAGGTCCAATGAGGCTACTTTCTATATTTGCCGGAGTCTTGTTTGTGGTCGTGGATGGGAGGTCGACAGCCGAAGTCGAGACTGGCACTTCGCACTCCCTACTTCCCCCCGAAAATCCTTGTGGGGCGGACGAGCCCGCTCGAGGTTCGTGACCGCCTTATTTATTGGGCTTCACATCACCCTCCTCTGGACATCCAGGTATTGGCCGGACCGTGCACTGTCTTAGCATGAAATACTGGTGCCAACGCTAGCTAGGGATGTGAGGGTTTATGTCTCCTCCTGCTCGGTGTGTGCCTACAGTGTAAGGCGCCAGGGACACTTGCCCAGGGTAGCTACATCCCCTGCCCGCTCCACAACGCAGACCATGGTCCCACCTAGCGGTGGATTTCGTAATCGCACCTACCTCTCTCCCAGGGGAATACCACCATTTTGGTCGCTAGGATCGGCTTCCCATGCCTGTCAGCCTCCTTCCAATGCCGGGTCTCCCTACTGCCCTACAAACCGCTTGGAGGCCCTATTTTACACCATGTGTTCGTCGGCACTTGGGGTCCCCTGCGAGGATATTGTGTTCTGACCGAGGTCCCGAGTTCACCTCCAGAGTTTGGGAGCCGCTCATGGAACGTTGCTGGGGTCTCGCAAGCCTTTACCCGGGTACCACCCAGAGAGCAATGGGCAGGTGGAACGTGTCAACCAGATGTGGGTAGGTTTTTGAGGTCCTATTGCCGGAACCGGCCGGAGGAGTGGTCTAGGTTCATCCCCTGGGCAGAGAGATGGCCCAGAACTCTCTCTCCGCACTCCTCCACCAATTCTAACACCTTTCCAGTGTGTTTTAGGTTATCACCGGTCCTGGCAATTGCTGGCACGAGAGCCAGATCGGAGGCTCTGCGGTGGACGGAGAGTGGATTCGGGCGCTCGAAGGAGACGTGGACGCTGCACCATGTCCATCTGCAGCGTGCCATCCGTCAACGAAGGGCGAGCAGCCGATCGCCACCGCAGTGAGGGGACCGTGTAATGCACCGAAGATCGGATTGGCTCGATCGGCCTGCCCCCGGCCCGCCGGAAGCTGGGTCGGCGTGTTTGTGGGGCCCTTCAAAGTCCTGAGAAGATTGAACGAGGTGTGTTAAGCAGGTTACAATTGCCTAAGAGTATAAAAATATTAACCCTTGCCTCCATGTGTCTCTTCTCTTAGGCCGGTGGTGAAGTTGCCTACTCATAAGAAGATGAGATAGGGAGACCCCTCCGCCCCCTTTGGACATCGAGGGGGTCCCGGCGAGACAGGGTCCGGACCATCTTGGACTCGAGGCGCCGGACGAAAGTGGTCTCCAGCATCTCGTGGGAGTGGGAGGGGTACGTCCG
This sequence comes from Coregonus clupeaformis, assembly GCF_020615455.1. Classification (NCBI taxonomy): domain Eukaryota; kingdom Metazoa; phylum Chordata; class Actinopteri; order Salmoniformes; family Salmonidae; genus Coregonus; species Coregonus clupeaformis. The sequence continues at coordinate 1,044 of NW_025538519.1, read as the reverse complement.
GAGGAACCAAAGGTGCCCAGCCCAGGAGGGACATATGATCCATCCCTCCTGAGACCGAGTTCCACCGCGGGCATCCCACGCGCGCGGTCCAAGCCCCCCTGGCTGGGGTACTGTCACGGGATTCTGCCGAGACTGCTCCTCCTCCTGGTTCGAGCAGGCTTCACGCCCGCCGCTGGCCCGGGAGTACTAGCTCACCGCTTCTATGTTTCAAGTTATTTGGATTGCTTGTGTCTGTCTGTTACACCTGTGTCCATTTGTGTGTTGATTACGTGTCTTATAAGTTCCTTTGTTTTTGCACTAGACTGATTGTGTGTTGTGATTGCTGCCACTTTGTCAGAGCTATACTGGTGTTTGCACTCTGTTTTGTTTCGTGTTTAGTGTTTACGCGTGTGCAGTAACTTTCCCGCTCTTGGTGTTATTCCGAGGTGGGCTTTTTCCCTCATAATCATTAGATACCATTAAAGTCTGTTGGACTTAACTCTCTGTGTCCATGCGCCTGACTCCTCCACCACATCCACATCGGTTCTAGTGACAGTGTGACTCTTCTGTGAGATGAAAATATACAGACATCCATCCAAACAATGTAGTTGAGTCCTCATGCTGGGCCTAAGCACCAGCAGCTCGCTAGTCGCGAGTATCACCTTCGCGAGTATCACCTTCTGTCATACAAGATGAGGCAGGAAATTTAATAAACTACAAACCCATAATCTACTTACTCAGTCATGGAGAGACCCTTCACACCAAGGTCATGGAAACAAATGTGTGAAATTAAAAACATTCACCTGACATTAATTCATTCTAAATTTGCCATTTATATGCCATGGGAACCTTATTCACAACACATCTTGTATAGCCTTTGTGCAGAAAGGTCATTCGCAGTATCACTCTAAAGTTTTCTGACATCATCAGAAACTTAGAGATAATTCTACTGTCAGTATATATCAGTGTCAACAAGGAATTTCAGATTAATTTTCAACATGATGCCTTACATCTGTCATATTCAACACCTTTCATCAGTAATTAGCTCACAAACAGAAGTTGGCT
>NW_025538518.1:0-18828 GCF_020615455.1 Coregonus clupeaformis | reverse complement strand
ACAGAGCTTGAAGAGGACCTGCAGAGAAGAAGGGAGAAACTCCCCAAATACAGGTGTGTCAAGCTTGTAAAGCGTCATACCCAAGAAAACTCAAGGCTGTAATCACTGCCAAAAAGTGCTTCAACAAAGTACTGAGTAAAGGGTCTGAATCCTTATGGGGTGTTGTGTGTAGATTGATGAGGGGGAAAAACGATTTAATCCATTTTAGAATAAGGCTCTAAAGTAATAAAATGTGGAAAAGGTCAAGGTGTCTGAATGCACTGAAAAACTGAAAGGTTCTTCGGTTTGCTCAGATAAATTATTCAATTTCTTTATTACTCTGAATCTAAATCTTATTTTGCCTATTTCTCTTTACACATAGAACAATATATTCCTACTGTAGTATTGACTAAATGTCTGAGACAGACAGACAGCAAGGTTTATACAAGTCTCCGCTGTTGAAAAACTAAATGTTAGTCTAAAAGAAATGTGAGATAATGTCTAGATGCTTTTATAGTGGAGATCCAGTTGATAAATTGCCAGGCTGGGCTGATGAGACAGTGAATTGCGCAGTCACATTTTACATTTTAGTCATTTAGCAGACGCTTACCAGAGCGACTTACAGTTAGTGAGTGCATACATTTTCATACTGTCATAGATATTAGTCGGGTGGCAACCTGTGGAATAGACACTGACTGGAATGTGGTTTTAACCAATCAGCATTCAGGATTAGACCCACCTGTTGTATAAAGCTAATTAAGTATGAGAGCATAGAGCCTTCTAAGAAGGCTTGACCCTGAGGTGGAGAGGCCTCATAGTCAATATTGTTTAAGACAACTGGCCCCCATTGACCCAGTCTGATGTTATTTTTACACCATTGAGACACTCAAATAGAAACACGACAGCAGCCACTCTCACACAAACAAACATGCAATCACGCACAGACACAAGTCCTCTCTCCTATCTGTTCAGTAAAATTAAATTAAAAATATATATATATTAAAAAAAGAAACCACTTTACAATAACTACTCTTATAACATTATTGGTCAGTTACAGTATAGAACGACACGCTAAACCGACTACACTCAAAATGTAACACTTTTCTGCTGTGGTACACAGACACACGTCACTCCTAGTCCACACCTCCTCATCTTCACGCTTTACACTAGTGCACACATTAACCTGAAACACGGAGTGTGCACCCTTACTCATCCACATGTGAACAATGAGTTTCTGACCAACAAGCAGCTCACAAATAGAGCCCCACTATCTAGCACACAAACACATACAGACCCACATACCCACACTCACAGTGTCAGTATAGATGCTGATTTAATGTAAGATCAGTTTTGCCTTTAGCTCATAATGAATAAGATGAAATACACCTAGGGGGACCTTATCCCAGATCAGTCTCCCGAGTGGCGCAGTGGTTCAAGGCACTGCATCGCAGTGCTAGCTGTGCCACTAGAGATCCTGGTTCAAATCCAGGCTCTGTCGTAGCCGGCTGCGACCGGGAGACCCATGGGGGCGACGCACAAGTCGTCCAGGGTAGGGGAGGGAATGGCCGGCAGGATGTAGCTCAGTTTGTGGAGCATGGTGTTTGCAACGCCAGGTTGTGGGTTCGATCCCATGGGGGGCCAGTATAAAAAATTATGTGAGCTGCTCTGGATAAGAGCGTCTGCCTAAATGACGTAAATGTAAATGTAATCAGCACTCTACTCTGAGGCACTTACAGAATCAACTGGCTCAGGTGGTTACAGTAAGGATATTATGTCAGAATGGGTCTCCCCATTCTCTCTGCTCATCCTCATCACCCACTGACTGCCTCGTAGTCCCTGCTCTCTCTTTCTCTTCCTCCTTGGGTCCATCCGGCTCCATCCATCCATAATTATTGTGTCCCTCCCTTGGTTCTCCCCTCTCTCCTCTCAGTGGAAACTGCATAATTGATAGACATCTCTGTCTACTCCTGCACTCTCTGCTTGCCATAATGTTCTCTGGCAGCTACTTAAACCAACATCAATCTTTCATTGCGAGACCAAAATAGTTTGTAGTGGGTGGAGGGTGCATGCATGGGAATCATATGTGTGCACATTGGGGAGGGGGTAAGAAAATAAACTTCTCCCCCTTATTTTCAGTGTTACCCTTTTTCATTTCGGGAGGTTACTATGTACAACTGTGATTGATCCATTTTCAATTTGTGTTGGAAAGTTATAGCCTAGTTATAGCCAAATGTTGTATATGACTACATGACAGCACTTGGGATAATGTATCTTTATGCAGTCATTCTCTATGCGAGTCTATGGTGCAAGTGGGGCGTAAACAAATGAGACCACACCATCAGATGCATGTGTGTGATCGACCTATAGAAATCTCAAAATAACTAATATTATTACCATCCCTCTACCAAATGCAGGCAGAGAGAGAAAAGGAGGCCAGAGAAGGAGTGAGTCGTTTGTGCCTGAGAGTCTGAGCCCAGTGAATTTGAGCGAGAGGGACGGCTGGGCGGAGACAAGGTGAGAGACAGCAGAGGGACTGGAGGAGGATGGAGGAGGATGGAGCTGGGTGAAATAACTCTGCCATGGTCTGTGAACCTGTCACAGGCAGGGTGGGGAGAGATATGTGGTTCTCCTCCTCCTCGATAACAGATGTGACAGCACTAGTCTCGATACATGTCCAACTGAAGAGCGCAAGCCCTCTCATACTAACGGATGGGGGTGAAAATGATCACCTATACATTTATACTTGGGATAACATTCAAACCAATGGCAAACCATTAGGCTACAGCCTTTAGTGTTTAACCTGAATCACATTAAACCTCACAATCATCTAAGATGTTTTCACACTTGTGTTGCGTTTTAAACCAATGTCGAAACCTTCATTCTGCTACAAGTTTTACTGTTAAATCACTAAAACTTTTAAGATGCATTATATTGGCAACATGTCTTGTAACCATTGTTGTCGCTTGTCAACCACCATAAGACGAATGTAATAACATGTATTACTTTGCTCAATGATAGGAGACAACAGATTATATTCCTTTGTGAAGGGAGGAGGAAGTTGTGAATAGAGAAATAGTGGATAGAGGGAAGTCCACCACAATGCAAAGAGAGTAGGAACCTACTCTATCTCTAAGGTAGGAACTTGACATTTTGCTCTCATGCATGTAATAGAATATGAAAATACCTTGGGATTTGCACTAATCAAATGATAACAAGGTAACGTGGTTAAGTAAATATCAATACATAATGTTGGAATGAAAACTTGAAATGCTTATGGGCGGTGTGTTTCAGGAAACAATAACACTGACTATTGTGGAACATCTCTCCCCATGTCTGATGGTTGATATAGATTAGGATATTGGAGAATTGGAGGTTGAATTCAGTACTGACCTCAGAGTTTTATGCAAGGCTATACAACAGGTGTGCGCGTGTGCATGCGTAGTGTGTATGCTGCATGCAAAATACATTAACCGTGTCCTACATTATGGTTTGCAATGGCAGTAATGAAATCAGATATGATCCTTGAAGTATCATTCATTTCCTCCTTTCCATTTCAGGCACACAATGCAACACAATATTAGGAGGGACATCTTTTCAATCTTTATGGAGTACTGCTGTCTGTTTCTGTCCTCTCTCTCAGTTAAAAGCTTTCCACAATTTAACTAAATCTAGACCAATCACATCCCTATCCCTAGTGACACTGCACTGCTGCAATTAGTGTAGAGTTCACTGCACTGTAGAGGTAAGAAGAGGGGAGATGAGATGGAGGATGGAGCACCATAGAGGGGGAGTTAGGGGAAAACTAAGGTACATTGGGTGCGGGAGTGAGAAACAGACAGGATGGATGGGCAGTATACCGTGTCAGGGGAATTTACTGTAGATTGCAGGCAGGGGATAGACAGATGGTATAGCAGAGACAAACGAGGAAGGAAGACAATGTAATTTGTGAGGCCTGTCTCCACCCAGTATGATATCATCAGACTTTAAGACTGCTGAGTTAACATGAGCGCCCAGCTGAGCCTGTGAGCGTCGTACACATAGAGTGAGGAGGGAGGTGGGCGGCTGGCGGTGGGGGTGGCTCCTCCTCGCCTCTCTTTGGAAGGAAGGATGGGGCAGTTATTTTTAGAAAAGGACCCTGTTCCATTTCAATCATATCTGGGATGCATTTTTTGATGGATGGATCAGGATATAGTGATATGCTGCTGCAACACTGCTGTTATTCATCCCTCCCTCATCCTTTTCCTTCTCTTCACTATCCCACTTGCATCCTCATGTTACTTTACAACCTCTGGCTATCTCTCTTTGTCTCTACCTTGTTGACAGCTTTCTCTCTCTCTCTCTCCCTCTCTCTCTCTCTATTCACAGACTCCCTCTGCTTTGTTTTTGACACTGCTTAAAGAAGCTGATTGACCTTCCCCTCTTCCCTCTCCTCCCTTCTCAATGTATCTTTTTACTTTTGCTCTTTATGTGCTTCTTCTCCCCTCCCTTCCTTTGTCCACTTGCACTGTCGTTACTTGATACCCAATACCAACAACATTTTCTCTCTCTGCTGGTGCAGCACTTCTCCTGTTCTTTCATCAGTGAGGCGCCAGCCTTGCTTACCCCTGTGCACTTTTTGTGTCCTGCACCTCCTTTAGAGACCATTGATCCTTGACATACACTACCAGTCAAAAGTTTGGACACACCTACTCATTCAAGGGTTTTTCTTTATTTTAACTATTTTCTACATTGTAGAATAATAGTGAAGACATCAAAACTACTGAAAAAACACAAATAGAATCATGTATTAACCAAAAAAAGTGTTAAAACAAATCTAGATATATATTAAATGCTTGAGATTCTTCAAACAGCACCCTTTGCCTTGATGACAGCTTTGCACACTCTTGGCATTCTCATGCCTGGTTAAGTGTGCCTTGAATTCTAAATAAATCACAGACAGTGTCAAAGCCAGCATCCCCACACCATAACAAGTCTCCTTTGCTTACGGTGGGAACTACACATGCAGAGATTATCCGTTCACCCACACCGCTCTCACAAAGACACGGTGGTTGGGAACCAAAATCTCTAATTTGGACTCCAGACCAAAGGACAAAATTTCCACCGGTCTAATGTCCATTGCTTGTGTTTGTTGTGCTCAAGCAGGTATCTTCTTCTTAGCTGTTGTCCTTAGTAGTGGTTCTCTTTTCAGCAATTTGACCATGAAGGCCTGATTCACACAGTCCCCTCTGAACAGTTGACATTGAGAAGTGTCTGTGACTTGAACTCTGTGAAGCATTTATTTGGGCTGCAATTTCTGAGGCTGGTAACTCTAATGAACTTATCCTCTGCAGCAAAGGTAACTCTGGGTCTTCCATTCCTGTGGGGGTCCTCACGAGCCAGTTTCATCATAGCGCTTGATGGTTTTACGACTGCACTTGAAGAAAGCGTTCAAAGTTCTTGAAATTGTCTGTATTGACTGAACTTCATATCTTAAAGTAATGATGGACTGTCGTTTCTCTTTGCTTATTTGAGCTGTTCTTGCCATAATATGGACTTGGTCTTTTACCAAATAGGGCTATCTTCTGTATTACCCCCCTGACCTTGTCACAACACAACTGATTGGCTCAAACGCATTAAAAGAAGGAAAGAAACTCCCACAAATTAACTCTTTAACAAGGCACACCTGTTAATTGAAATGCATTCAGGTGACACCTCATGAATCTGGTTGAGAGAATGCCAAGAGTGTGCAAAGCTGTCATCAAGGCAAAGGGTGGCTGCTTGAAGAATCTCAAATATAAAATATATTTTGATTTGTTTAACACTTTTTTTGGTTACTACGTGATTCCCTTTGTGTTATTTCATAGTTCTGATGTCTTCACTATTATTCTACAATGTAAAAAATTGTAAAAATAAAGAAAAAAACCCTTGAATGAGTAGGTGTGTCCAAACTTTGGACTGGTAGTGTATATGCAACCACAGTCAGCCATATCCAATCCACTCATGTGCACACTTGACCGATCCATACATCCAGCCAGTCAGTCAGTGAGTTCCTGACAGACAGTTGGCCAGCCAGTGTAACTCTTCCCCTGATGGAGCCGCAAACACACCTCTATAAGCCTGCATTCTTTGCCAAGAGAACCAGGATGACTGTAAGTGCCCTGCAAATTACATAAACTGGGGGTGCGTTATATAGTCATAATCAATGGGGCTCAGGCTTGAATCATCACCAGCATCACAGTGCTCTGCACAGCATTGCATCCGAGCCAAGAGATGCTAGGCCTGAGCGTTTACCATACGTTTTTAACGGTGTGTACCGCAAATAAAGTTAGTTGAATGGAATTGAATAGGATTTGTATATAAATATGGACTGAGAGTGTAGAGGCATTCATTTACATTTTACATTTTAGTCATTTAGCAGTCAGGTACGGAGATGTGTGAGAGTAAACTAGTCTTATAAATGTCCTATTGTTAGGCCTACTGCTGCTAGGTAGCTCTCTCTCTGCTCTCTCCCTCCCCTCTGTCTGTCCTTGATTGCAGGAGTGAAGTCTGGTGTGCGGGAGTCAGGGGTTTCCTGCTGCAGCTCATTCACCATAATCACCTCAGCCTTTAAGACCCGGTCAAACTTTCCACTCATCGTCAGATCATAGTCAAGACAACCATATATTTGGAACCTGACTCCTGCCTCCGCTTCACTCCTGCCACCACCATCCTGCTCTCACTATCGGGCCTCTCCTTTGGACTCACCACGGACACTAGGACATTCGGTACCACACCTGCCCTGACCTGGATCTGACCCTCCCCTGTAACCTGGACTTGCTCTTCCCCATTTATTGGAAACCTGGACTATTGAACATTATAATAAACCTGTTAAAAAACTTCTCGGTTTGGGTACTTGTCTGCATTTGGGTTCTATCCAGTTAAATCACAACAGTATGATCTGACCAACATGAACCCAGCAGACAGTAGCTCGGATACCACCCCAGAGTGCACTCAAATTGGGACTGCCATAGCCAATCAGGGCATTCTACTTGGCCAACATGATACCCTGTTTAAGACGATTGCTGAGGACAGTCAGGTGCTGCTTAATCAGGTTCAATACTCACCAATCAAGTGCTGCTCTTACTACCCCTTCAGCCCAGATCAGAGAGCCTTTGTTCCTGCTCCAGAGCGCTATGACGGGAACATGGGAACCTGTGGCGATTTTTTTGACTCAATGCCGTTAGTGTTTGAACAACAGCCCCTCACCTACGCCTCAGAAAGAGCCCGTATTGCCTACCTTATCAACTCTACGCGGTTCCGCTCGTTGCCTGGGGATCCGCGGTCTGGGAGAGTCAGTCGGACATTTGCAACGCTTACGTGGCCTTCACCACGGAGATGAGGAAGGTTTTGACCACCCCGTATGAGGCAAGGAGGCTAACTTTGGTTGTTTTAACTCTTCGGCAGGGCTCGTAGTGTGGCGGAGATGGCAGTGGAGTTTCGGACTTTAGCAGCAGTGAGTGGTTGGAATGACGAGGCATTACAAGGAGTGTTCATCAATGCTTTGTCTGAGACTTTAAAAGATGAATTGGTGTCATATGATGAATCGCCTACGCTGGATAATCTTATTTCACTCACTATCAGGTTGGATAACCGGATTCGGGAGCGCCGCCGGGAGAGGAGTGTTAGTTCCAAGCAACCTGTCTGTCATCAACAAACTCCTTCTGCATCGTCCTACGGAGAGAGCCGTGTCTTCCCGAGTCGAACGAGGAGCACTGAACCCAAGCCATGGAGGTGGGTCGCACGGTTGTCCTCAGAGGAGCGTGCACGTCGTATTCAGGCTCGGGGTTGCCTGTGTGGAGAAGCTGGTCATTTCGTTTCCTTCCTGCCCAGTTCGTCCGGGAAAAGGGCCGGCTCATCATTTATGGGAGAAGTTTTGGTGAGCCGAGCAGCGATTCTTCCTCTTCTCCCGCATTCTGCTCCAGGCATCCCTCCAGTGGCAGTCCCAGAATTTCTCTGTTAGTGCGGCTTGATTGACTCTGGTGCCGACAGCTTTTTGGATAGAGAGTGGGCTCAATAAATGGATTTGGAGACTGTTCCTAGGACTGTCCGCTGCAGGCTAAGGGTCTAAACGGACAATTGTTGACCCGCATTACCCATCAGACTGTTCCTGTTTGTCTTAGAGTGTCGGGAAATCATCAGGAGAACATTCAATTCCATGTTATCGACTGCCCACAGACTCCCCTGGTCCTTGGTATCCCTGGCTCATAAAACACAATCCACACATTGATTGGGTGACAGGTAGCATTGTTTCATGGAGCACATTTGTCATGTGAATTGTTTGTGTTCTGCCAGACTCCCTGCCAGTACTGTGCCTCAACCTCCACTGGAGTCCATGGATCTTTCTGCGTTCCTGACGTGTATCATGACCTGGCATCCGCTTTTCTGCAAACACAGAGCTACTTCTCTTCCTCCTCACCGGCCTTCCGACTGCGCCATCTGACCTCCAGCCAGGAGCCCCGCTCCCCAGCAGTCGCCTGTACAATCTCTCCCGGCCGAGACGGGAGGCTATGGAGAACCATTCGGGACTCCCTTGGCGGCAGGTATTATCGTCCTTCCTCGTCACCTGTAGGAGCGGGATTCTTTTTGTTGCTAAGAAGGATAAGACCCTCAGACCCTGTATTGATTACCGTGGACTTAACAACATCACCATTAAGAACAAGTATTCTCTGCCTTTGATTAATTCTGCTTTTTCCCCTCCTTCATGGTGCTACCATCTTTACTGAAACTGGATCTACGAAATGCGTATCACCTGGTGCGCATTCGTAAGGGTGATGAATGGAAGACTGCTTCAACACACCCTTGGGACATTTTGAGTATCGGGTTATGCCTTTTGGGTTGTCTAATGCCCCTGTGTTTCAGGCACTAGTCAATGATGTCCTTCGGGACATGTTGAATCGGTTTGTTTTTGTCTATCTGGATGATATCTTGATTTTCTCAGAGTCCTCCCAGGAACATGAACTGCATGTGCGCCAGGTGTTGCAAAGGTTGTTGGAGAACAAACTGTTTGTGAAGATGGAGAAATGTGAATTTCATGTGTCTGAGACTTCTTTTTGGGTTACATCATAGCTCAGGGGAGCCTGCGGATGGACCCAGCTAAGATCTCTGCTGTCACGGACTGGCCAGCTCCCTCTACCCGCAAACAACTTCAACGATTCCTGGGGTTTGCGAACTTCTATGGAGGTTCATCAAGGACTACAGCCGCATGCGGCGCCACTCACTCCACTCTCACCTCCATCTCACGACCGTTCGCTTGGAATGAAGGGGCCGAATCAGCGTTCGAAGAACTGAAACATCGCTTTCGCCTCGGCTCCCATTCTGATGCAGCCGACCCCGACCGCTCCAGTTTGTCGTGGAGGTGGATGCATCCGACATTGGGGTAGGTGAGTGTTGTCACAACGTTTCTGAAGATAACAAACTGCATCCCTGTGCTTTCTCTCAAGGAAACTTTCTCAGGCAGAGAGGAATTATGATGTTGGAAATCGTGAAGTTGCTCGCCAAGTTAAGCTGGCTCTCGAGGAGTGGCGACATTGGTTGGAGGGGGCGGAACAACCCTTCATCGTTTGGACGGATCATAAGAATCTGGCTTACCTCCAGTCAGCGAAGCAGCTCAACCCCGTCAAGCCAGGTGGGCACTATTTTTTGGGAGATTCAATTTTTCTCTGTCTTACCGTCTGGGTCACGCAACGCCAAGCCTGACGCTCCTGTCCCGTGTTCATTCGGCTGTTGATACTGGTAGTAACCCTGAACCCATTTTGCCTCCTACCTGCAGTATTGCAGTCATCACATGTGACATCGAGGGGGATTGTTAGACAGGCTCAACATCATCAAGCTGACCCCGGAGGGGTCCTCCTAACCGGATGTTTGTCCCTGAGTCTGCTTGCGCTCCCAGGTACTTCAGTGGGCTCCCTCGTCTCCCCTTACCTGTCACCCTGGAGTTTCCGGACCCTTGACTTTGTGCGACGGAAGTTCTGGTGGGCCACGATGGAAGCGGACACTCGAGCCTTCATTGTTGCTTGTACGGTATGTGCACGAAGTAAAACTTCCACCCAGGCCAGCGCTGGCATCTACGACCTCCTACCTATACCCAGCCGCCCTGGTCGCATATCGCTATGGATTTTGTCACTGACTTCCCCTCATCTGGTAAGACTGTCATTCTTACGGTGATTGATCGCTTTTTCTAAGTTCGCTCATTTTTTGGCCCTACCTAAACTGCCCACTGCCAGAGAGACGGCTGATATTTTGGTGAACATGTGTTCCGCTCTCATGGTCTACCCACGGATATTGTCTCTGACAGGGTTCCCCAGTTTGTCTCCCAGGTGTGGAAAGCTTCTGCAAAGCTTTGGGCATTACATCCAGCCTGTCCTCGGACATCACCCCCAGACCAACGGGCAAGCCGAGAGAGCGAACCAGGAGATGGAGACCGCACTTCGCTGTGTCACTGGGTCTAACCCTGGGTCATGGAGCTCCATGCTCCCCTGGGTGGAATATGCTCAAACACCTGCCTGACTAACGCTCCCTCTGGTTTGTCTCCTTTTCTGTGTGCTCTGGGTTATCAACCTCCCCTGTTCCCTTCCCCAAGAGAGGGAACTTGCGGTACCTCTCGGTGCAGTCCACATGCGCCGCTAGCTGCAAGGTCTGGAGGAAGGCCAGGTAGCTCTGTCCCGAGCTTCGCGTACATGCAGAGGCAAGCCAACCGTCACCGGTCCCAGGCTCCGGTTACTCTCCTGGTCAAGAGGTATGGCTGAAGTCACGGGACCTTCCATTGAAGGTGGAGTCGAAGAAGATGGCGCCTGGTTTTATAGGACCGTTCAAGATACTGTCTATTGTTAACCCCTGCGCGGTTGCTACAGCTTCTGCCTCCCCTACGGGTTCATTCCCACCTTTCATGTTTCCCAGATTAAGCCTGTGTCGGTTAGCCCTTTGTGCCCGCCCTCTCGTCCCCTCCTCCGCCCAAGATCGTGGGTGGGGGTCCGTCCTACACTGTCCGCGACTTCTGGATGTTCGCCGACTTGGGTCGTGGTTTCCAGTACCTGGTGGATTGGGAGGGTTATGGTCCTGAGGAACGTTCCTGGGTGCCCAGGAGCTTCATTGTGGATCCTGCTCTGGTTCGTGAGTTTCATAGGTTACATCCTGATAAACCTGTCACCGCCAGGTGGCGTCCGTAGAGGGGGGTACTGTTAGGCCTACTGCTGCTAGGTAGCTCTCTCTCTCCTCTCTCCCTCCCTCTGTCTGTCCTGATTGCAGGAGTGAAGTCTGGTGAGCGGGAGTCAGGGTTCCAGCTGCAGCTCATTCACCATAATCACCTCAGCCTTTAAGACCCGGCGAACTTTTTCCATTCATCGTCAGATCTAGTCAAGACAACCATATATTTGGAACCTGACTCCTGCCTCCGCTCCACTCCTGCCACCACCATCCTGCTCTCCACTATCGGGCCTCTCCTTTGGACTCACCACGGACACTAGGGCATTACGGTACCACACCTGCCCTGACCTGGATCTGTACCCTCCCTGTAACCTGGACTTGCTCTTCCCCATTTATTGGAAACCTGGACTATTGAACATTATAATAAACCTGTTAAAACTTCTCTGGCTTGGTGTACTTGTCTGCATTTGGGTTCTATCCAGTTAAATCATAACACCTATAAATGTTTCTAAATTTAAATAAGGCGTCAATCACAGTGACCGGACATATGAAGGGCATGCAAATATTCCCCCTTTAAACAGTTTATTTAGCTCACATTCAGAGTGAAAAACAACCAAAGCCCTTCTGTTGACGTGACAGTGTTACAGCAGGGAAGCCTGTAACTGCACATCAACCTGGTGCATTATCACGCACCAGAACAGGGAACTGGCCTTTAGTCTACTGTCATTTAAAACCTGCACTCTCACCATTGCTTACCATTTCTTGTCAATATTAAATTCATAGCATTATATGCTTTGTATTATAAACACATGTGACTAGTCCTGCTGGAAATAATAAGGCACTGAAATAATGCAGATCCTCATGAGAAATTGGAATTCAATCTGTGCATAGTGTGCAGGTTTTTGTTCTGTCTTATTCATCCCACTGAATTGTCTGTGTGGCTGGGAAACTGCAGGAAACCTCTTATGTAACGTGTTAGATATTCATATTCTTGCAGAGGTGCACTGACTGTTAATTTAAGACAGTATTTTTCAGGTGTCTGTCTGTCATGCCTTATGTCCATCAGTCTGTCCTGTAGTACCTATTTCCATTGTATGCATGCATCATGCAATTTTATTCTGTAGGAATGGACATATCAAGAAATAGTAAACATGGCATAGCCACACATCCTCTTCTGACAGCCGAGGCAAGACTGGTATTATTTCCATCACTATGCTTGTGCATCAATTCGCCCACATTATATCTGCATTGTCTCCCACGGTTTCCTCCTCTTCATTTAGGTGGTGGGGAGGTACAGTATTGGACACAACACGAAATAGTATTACTAGCAGCTTTACACACGCACAGCCACAGCTTGCTCTATAGTAAAAAATAGCAAGGAAATGGTAATGGAATTGAGTAGGCTAGAGATGATTTCAAGAATGATACAATGTTGCAAGTTCATGATGTGCTCGCCAAATGCAATGACATCATTGTATGAAATTGTAGCAAAGCCTAGACACATTTTCTGATTCCCACTGAACGACAACGTTGGAAACACATTTCAAACGAGGTTTAACGTGACGGTATTTCATGGCATGGGCTAATTTGCAATATCGAGGTAAACTCATGGCAGGTAGCCACCTATTGAAACACATGTAACTCCACCATCCTACCGTTCAATTCATTCAACGAGCCCACGGTTCGTGAACTGTGGTCACACTAGATGAAACACCTAACCTAAACCTATTCAAATGGTATTGGCACGGCCCACGCTTTTTTATCAGATAGACGAGAACGTGTCTTCCGAAGACTCCTCACCTGCTCGTTCGCGGATAGCGCTTTCTCCAGTTGCCGATGTTTGTTGTGCCACACCATATAGTGAATAGGATAACGACCTCTTTTCCGGAGTTTTCTTAGCAGAAATCATCTTCGGTTCATATTCGCCTTCTCTCCTCTGTTTTTTTGTTCCGTATAAGCCTATCGCTAATACTTCGCTTTTGACTGACTATTTGCTCATATTCTCGCTCTGTCGTCATGTCACTTTACAAGACATGCCTTCCGCATTATAATATGAAAGTATGAATAAAAAATTACAACGATTTCCCTTGCAGTCCGTTGGTTATGATAAAGACTAGACAATAAACAGCCCTCGATCTAAGAAGAATCTGCAAGAGACCCCTTACTTGTATTTAATCTAGCCTACCTCTGTTCTCCATGCCCTGCCCTCTCATACCTTTCTCTTTTCCTCCTTGAATAAACCAGCGAGGCAGACGCCCATCTATTCTCCGTTCCCTCCCATCACAGCGAATGGTGACTGAGAAATGTACTCTGCACTGTTGCCGAGACAGTGATGACAGCCCGCAATAAAATGTAAGCAGCCAATCAAATAGAAGGGATGCTGATGAGAGTGATGTATAAATGCACGCGTGTTGAGTGGCTTGTGTGGCTACATACGCCACCAACCAGTCATAATGAGTTAGTAATAACTTCTTCACTTCATATGAATTAAATAAACTAAAGAATCAGCCTATATAGACTTAGCCTATACCAAAATCACATCCAAATAGCTAAGGCCCACACATTTGATGATGTCTATTGGCTCATTGGCTAGGCTATAACACGGCTATGTTTTTGCAACATGAAACTCTCAACATTTATTTAGGATTTGTAATCCTGCTTTTATCCCCATATTATTACAGATTAGTCAATGTCTAAAACATCAGAATAGCATTGCCAGCCACCACTATTTTCCTTCTCGACAGCCTCTCCTGTGATATATGCTAGCCTAAGCCACTATAAAGCTTTACACAACATAATCAAATAAATAATATCCAGAGACCTAGCTAAATATGAACATTTAGAATAAGAGAGGTGTAGGCCTACATGCAAGGGTATTGATTAGATTTCACGCTTTGACGAATACGATATGATTTTAGAGCTACTCTATTCCCATGGGTATTGGTGAGAGAGAGTGGCGATCAGAGCAAGTAGGGGTAGAGTGCGAGAATCGAGTGACAGGTAGGAAGGAGCGCAGTTAGCTTACGTAGGTCTTGATATTGGCAATGCACTGTGTGCTAGTGTTTTATATCCCCCTAGATATGAGCTAGCCAGTGATAATCATCCCACTGCATCCGGGTTGAGACTGAAACCGGTTAGGAAGAAAAGGGAAAGGGGGTAGCTTCGGTCCGGGAGTGCCGAAGACAACATCGCCGGCTTCCGGGGATTCAGGGCAGCTTCGAGAAACAGCAGACGGCGGTCTTCGGAAGGGCGAGCATCCATTAGATATCATTTGGATAGACAACCACTGCTGTAGTGGAACCCGAAACATGTCAAGAAAGGTCCACAGAACCGAAGTATGCGCCGACTGCAGTGCACCAGGTGCGATGAAAACTGAAACAATGCGTTGTTTTAGTCTTTGAGATGTCTAGCTGGCGACATTTAGGTGGGACGGCGGAGGCCTGTGCCTTCTGTCAGACAGTTGTACAAGAAAACGGCGCAGGTTCCCTGGCAGTTAGTTAGTCAGGCCTTTAAACGGTAGTGAAATTTGAATTTTCCGTGCATGTGGATAAATGAAGTGACTATAAAGTTATTTTGGTTTATTTGATAAGAATCATATTCTGTGGATGAGTGTGCAGATTTGTTTCGCCTGCTCTTGACTAGCTCGCTAGCCAGCCAAGTAACGTTAGACGTTTGTTTTTATTTCTTCTTGATAGCTAACGTTAGCTAGCTAACGTTAGTTGGGTTAACTGCCACATCTAGCTGGTAGCTAATCTACCTAGCTTGCTAACAAATGAGAAAGTGTCTGTCTTGTCTAGCTTGAATAACTTGCTATCACAGCTGTTTGTCTGTAAAGTTCGCTCTGTAGCTAGAACTGAGCTGGCCACACGGGCTAACTAGCTAGCTGGCTATGTAGGTAGGTAGCTAGTTGCATTTGAAGACGCCAGGCTAACTAGCGGTGTAGTATGTGTAGATAGCTAGCTAGTGTGCTAACGTTCAGAGACAATAACATTAGCTGAACGTTGTTACTGAGTTAGCTAGCTAGCTAAATTATCATAAAATAGTAGTTGAAGCTAGTTGGTTAGCTAACTAGCTAGCTGCCTGCAACTAGCCAATGCCAATGGGTTAGCAGGTGCGGCAGCAGAGTAGGGGCGTTGATAGTAGAAATTGAGAATAGTGATTGAGTGAGTGCCTGTAATCTGGACCCTGACCTGTCTAGACTGCTCCATCTGTGGCAAAAAAAACAAACACTTTTAGCTTAATTCTTCATGGCATTTTTTTAGTATGAGTTGCTCATAAAATCCTTAAATTGACTTGCAAATTGCAAATCATGAAGACTACATTCTCTCAACTCAGTGTTTTTCTACAACATTATTGTGCCCTCACAACTCTGATGTGATGCCAACCTTGGCATCCTGGCCCTCCCTGCAGGCATAGCCTTGGCCTTGCATGTAGCCCCACCTGCCCCAATGTTTTGGGGGAAGAGGAGAGATTTGGAATGGGGGTTGGGTGGGGTGCATGGCAGCTGCTCTCCTCACAGCTGCTCTTCCTTCAGGAATGTGTTTCTGCTCTGTGAGCCTCTTCTGCACTATCCCAGCTGATTTATGACACTCCTGACCATCACTCATCTGCAGTTACCTGCGTTAGCCTGGCCTGCTTGTATACCTACTCTGTGTGTGTACTGTGCTGTTTCTTACTTACAGTCTACCATCAGCTTTCTGCAGCCTCGGCTGCCCCTCCCCTTCTGGGCAGTGTGTGACTCCTTGCAACCCTCCACACTGGAATAGCTACTGGACTCATAAACAACCTCCATATTTTGGAAGAATCAAATAGCCACAATAGGCTATTAAATATTGTTACTGCCAGTATGCTCGTAAGGCATATTTGTTTTTCTGTCATAATATGGTTAGAGTTTTATGGGGTTGTCATGGGCAGCACAGCATGTGGTAGAACGCTAGACTGAAGAGAGGGCTATAGCCTTAAGTAGTGTTGACTGTAGATATAGTGGTAAAAGAGACTAGAGTTGCCCCATATGCGCTGGTGTGTCTGCCTGTGTGTGTGTAGCCTGGGTCAGTGTCTTGTGAGTGCATGCATATGAAATCGCATTAAGCGCTGCACACTAAGTGGAAGTAAGTGTGGAAATGGAGAGGAAGAGCGATGGGGGCTGTTCTGTGAAGCATGAATTATGACGAGATTTAACTTTTAGTGTCAATGAATGGAATCTATACCAATGAAGAGTCCTGCTCCCGCTCTTAACATTTGGTTTAGCGCTCTGCTTTGTCCTGCTCAGCCATGGGTACAATCCCAACAAATGAATTGCTGCTTTTCATAGATCATAATATTTGGCAGTAGGCGTGCTTTGTTGAGTATTGCCAATAGCAATTGTTTCAGAATTGTCCTCAAAACAGATCTCTCTCTCTGCATGTATTTGCTCTGCCCCAGCCCAATCTCTTAGGCTTGGCTCTTAGGCCTACCATTTGAGAAAAAAACGAATGCTCCATTTAGTTCCTCGGATAGAATAGGCCGTTTGCACGTCTTACACAGTTAGCTTAGCCTAATTGTAGCAGGATCCTGAGGGTGTAGGCTAACCTTGCCCCAGCCAGACTTAATTACTAGACTCTGTGGCGCATGGTTCTCTCTGTGCCGACTGAACTCTGGACTTGTATAGTATGATGATCTCATTACCACCTAAAGGCACAATTGGGTGGTACTGGACTTTTAAAGGTCAGACTTGTATTTAGGCTATACAGTATGACGCTAATAATAATGGCGTTTTGTTGCGTTTTGTTGCTTTTTATGGTCCCGAGAACTCCTTTTTAGAGTGTCATTGTAAACTCCACATGTCAGGCAAACTGTCAGCCTGTTTATCACTCTCACAGCTATTTGATTATTTTAAATGTGTGCAGTAAACAATAATGTCAAATATTAGGCCTAACTTTATTACCAGTGAAACAAAGCTATAGGCCTAATGATGAACCTGAGATAACCTAGACCTACCTAGTAGCCAGTTTTCAGAGGTGGGACTTTGCTAAATAGCCTAAGTTGTACACACCTGACCCCCCCCGCCTCCTCCTCCTCTTTCTCAGTTGATCTCTCTTTCTCTGTGTTTTCCAGATCCGGGGCTGACCAGCATCAACAGGGGCGTTTTGATCTGTGACGCAGTGCTGCTCGTGCACCGCA
Source organism: Coregonus clupeaformis (assembly GCF_020615455.1). Taxonomy (NCBI): domain Eukaryota; kingdom Metazoa; phylum Chordata; class Actinopteri; order Salmoniformes; family Salmonidae; genus Coregonus; species Coregonus clupeaformis. The sequence continues at coordinate 1,530 of NW_025538518.1, read as the reverse complement.
GCCTGGGACGCCACATCTCCATCGTCAAGCACCTGCGCCACAGCGGCGGCCCCCTGCACTGCTGCAGGTACCTGGGGGGGCTGGGGAGGGACGAGATATGGGGGGCTGGTCTGGAGGGGGAGTGAGCACTGGGGATCATTACTGATGGGTGTACAAGTAGCCTAGTAGCCCAGTATTTGGCAAGTGGCTAAATTAAGAAGTAACCAAATTCAACCAATGTATGAGGCCTATACCTGTTTATTACAGATTTATAACATGTAAATCCATAAACTAATAATTAACAGTTTATATTATCGAATCCGCACACATATAGAATCATTTGGCGCCTAAATATTGTATCATGAGGTCAATAATTCCCAGCCCTAATTTATATATGTATATATGTGTGTATTGCGATTCTCACGATTCTATATGTGCGATCTCGATAATACGATTTTATTGCGAATTGATGTTCCAAACATATTACTCACTATATGTCTACTGCAGAGAGACGAGCGAGCATGGAAATAAAAGTGCTGGAAAACATGTTGGCTCACTATTTAAAAAGAAGATGGCGATCAAGCTATAGGATGAAAAATACGCATGTTTTAGCGCATGCACAGCCAACTTCGTTAGCTAACGCTACCCTAGAAAAACAATTAAATACATTTATTGTCCAAAATAATATTGCATTATGTAACTATCAATTCCCCCATCACTAATATAAAGTAAGTGTTACCTTACTGCTGGACAGATAAGATTTGAGAATACTTTGTTAGGAACTGTTTTTTTTTTTATTTTTTTAGTATTTTCACTTTATTCAGACAGGAAGGAAATGAGTGGGGAGGGAGATGCAGAGAGTGGCGCTGGGGTCGGGATTCACACCCACACTTGGTGGTGTATAAGTGCTGCAGGCGGTGCCGTTACCCACTACACCAGCCTCAGGCACAGGAGGAGGCTTTGATTTGCTCTAAGAGGACGCAAGCAAACATTAGATACTTTCATGTTGGGGCTGTGTTGTCGTGTGTCTCCCCAGTGTGTGTGTGTTTTAGATGGTGCAGACCCTGGCCAGTAATGGGGCTAACTCGATTTGGGGAGCACTCCCTGCTTGACCCAGCGCAGTGCAGAGTGGCCGCAGGGAAACCCAACCCACAGGACAAAGTCCAGTAAGTTTATTTTTATTTCACGTTTCACAACATATTTCACAATACTTCAGATGAGATCCAATTCTCATTTACAATGATGACCTGGTAGTGAACATTCCCTGCTTACCTATAGTCTCTGTTTGTAACTCACTCCTCTCCCCACTAAGATCTCAAGAGATTCCTACTCGGTCAACTGTTATAGTCCGATCAGGCTAATAAGCTTATGTGTTAGATGCAGCTCAGCCTTGGTCATTAGCTTAGTATCAGACTGTTATGGGATCAGAGAGATTTGTCCTTGGCTGTCTCCTTGCAATGATTAAGACACCACAGCTGATGTCTTACCCAGTTTGTCCCTTTACCCTCGCCTCTCTCTGTTTGTGTGTGTGTGTGTGTGTGTGGTGTGTGT